>NC_083763.1:2285649-2289900 GCF_963514075.1 Conger conger | reverse complement strand
ATTTGACACCGACTTAATAACATGGCTGCAACTTTCTGTTGACTTCGCGCACACAGTGATTACGACAAGGAGTTATTGAAGTCTTATTATATGTCATATTTGTTAGCCCTGGGCTACCTGTAATTTTAGATACCCCCCCCCCCCCCCCAACCGCTTGGAGGCCCGGGTTTCGCGTCGCAGCTCCGCTCGCGACGTTAGGCGCTGGCCTATCCGCTGAAGACGCTTGATTCGCCGCAGCTGACACCTGTTGTAAATATCCGGATAGCTCGGCATTCCCACAGTCCTTTAAGCTACAGTCATCAGCCTCCTCCGTTATCCTCCGTATCATAATCCTTATCACTCTCATCATTATCACGCCCATTATTATTATTATTATTATTATTATTATTATTATCATTATTATTATTATTAGGCTATTATTATTGTTGATACTATTTTAAAAATGGCTAGTCTATAGTGTGTGTTATTCAAATACTGGTAAGGCTTAATGGACACTGGTCGACGGCACAGGAGCTGCACCTGTTCCGCAGACAGAGAGAGGCAGAGCAGGGAGACACTGTCGGGACGCAGAAGCGCGGCAGTCGGGACGTGGCTCGGTCACTGCATTTGATTGTAAATAAGGGCAGTTCACACGCCGATCGAGTGACCGCAGAGAACAAGCGGGCCATTTTAATCAGGCGGCTATCTGCCCATCGCGGAGATCAGAGCTCCGTCACTGCCCCGCTCGTCATTGTGTCTCCGCCGTCAAATGACAGCTCCCTCAGAAAACAGAGAATCCATTCGCGGGATGGGATTTCACTGTCTCTGCGCTGAAACACCTCCATTACCATACGCAGTAAGACGAGTCCGCCAGTGTACGTGCTCCTGTCCGGCTGCTATTCTCTCGCGCCCGTTTTTTCACACGCTTTTCTTTTCTTAGAAAAAAAGAAAAAAAAAGGAAAGTTGAACTAGAATTTTGAGTTAGCAGCAATTTATCCTCAACGTCTGTTTTATCAAAATTAGTTTATCGGGCTAAACAATACAGTTCACTCCGCTTTAACATGTATTTACTGAATACGACTGAAAACAAGCTAAATGTATTATTTAGAATATTGAATAATTCATTTTCACAATAAAAATTAAATTAAGGTTATTAATTCCTGCTCGAAGATGTGCTACTGCCCTGGCTGATTACCCCGTTAGGCCTATGCTGAATTTTACACTTTGCGAAGCTGCCAAACAGTCGCCATATAGGCTAGGCTAGGTATGAAATCCGAACTGCGGAATACAAAAGGCGGTGTGTACGTAAAGCCGCAGCGTTGGCACGGTGCCACATCACGTTAACGCACCGGGAGGAAGACGGAGGGGACCCGTGGCATCTGGAGCGGTCTTATCGATTATGTGACAGTGCGGGTCATGCGCGGCGCGCCGCGCGCGGAAATGGAGATCAGATACGAGAGGGCCTTCGAGCACGCATCATAGCCCCAATCACAGCACGAGGGCCGTGGAGTGGGGGAGGCGCGTTCACCGCCGGGAAATTGTTATAATTTAGCTTTATCTTAATGGAGAGTACCAAAGGTCTTAATTTGGAGCGTTTTTCCGCGTACAGCTGTTTGATCAAGTGATGTGCCGATAACGAGCCTGGGCACACAAGTGGACCAAATGCAAGGGGGAACTGGGGTAGGCTACTTGACATCTATCGCGGATTCTAGCTACGTGGGACCGAACTACAGACTGACGAAGTGAGAGGCGGAGATATGTCTTCGGTGACGTTGTCCCTCGCGAGGCAGATGGGTTTTTTTCTTGTCTCGAGAACTTTCTTCACATGGCGACAGCGCGTGCAAACAAAAGATTTGTAATGTAGGTCTAATGTTATCGATCATTTGTCATCTTTCATTAGCTACATCAATAACTTGTTCCTTAAGAAAATGTACTTCTGCCCGCCTGAGCCTCCGGATTAGGCTGGCCTATCTCACGGCATTTCAAAATGGGATTACGCGCTGTCATACTTGAAGAAGACCGTAATCATTGTGAAAGGTATTGTGCGTAAATATACAGGGGCAACTTCAGATTTCTCCCGGGGCCATGTTTCATACCAATCGATATATAGGCCTACTTAGTTGGGTTCTCTGTTGCTATTCGTTAAAAGAGTTTTCACCATTTCACGGTATTGTTAGGCCTTGTATGATACTTCCTTACTGCATTTTAATTTATTTATTAAAAACGCATACACGCACATGAAGTCAAGACTCACTATCAAACTGCCATTAGAGTAAGAAACGGTAAATTAAAAAGAAGCTTTCACGTGAGAGCATTACCAGTCTCTGTTAACACATACATACTTGTACCAATGAGGGATATGCACATTCATTCGAACATTTTGCAATCTAAAATATTCCTAATTCTCCTTGAACTTTCTACACACTAAAACAATCAGTGTTGAGGTTTAACAGTTCATTTGAGTCCAGTTGGAATTAAATGTAGGCTACTCTCCAAGAGGAAAAAAATCATTCTTTTAGAATGGATGTGGCACTGAACACCTTTAAGATGAAAGAATGCAGGCCGTGTTTCTGAGCTGAAGGGAGAGGTGCCTTTCACATCAGGCTGTCAGGCAGAACCCAGCACTGTTCCAGCAGTTCTGCAGGGATGCTAAACTAAAGGCTACAGCACATCAAATCCCAGGAATAAACCTTCACTTGCACAACGAAACAAGCCTGTCTGCACATTTCATTTTCATGAAGTTTTGGGAACAGAAACAAACTTGCGTGAAGAAGTTTAAATAAAGAACTGAGGTGATGCTCACAGGTCTCACAGGAAGTCTGAGCAGGGGAAAGCGCCGTCCATTTAGTGTCATTTTAATGCGCTTTCATTTTAAAGGTCAACGTTTCTCAGGTCTGACTGCGTGTGGAAACAGCCCCATTGTTAATCGAGCTCATTAACAACCTGTCCAAGGTTGCTCTCTACAGTTTTAGGAGGAAAAATCACTTAAAGCTTCAAACTTTAAAAAGTTTCAAGATTAAGGACGTCACGTGTACGTTTCTGTGCAAAAGACTGAAGCGGCGGAGTCATTGTTCACTGTTTTCTGTTCACCAGAAGCTGAGGACTTTCACCGAATCAAATAAGACCAGCCAACAGCCAATAATTAACAATCACAATCACCAAATTAAATAAACACAAATCGATCAAGAATCAGGTTGGCTGGAACTAGTAAGTCCTTTTTCTAGTTTTGAAAATTGATGAGCTTGACTCTGTCAGAGCTGGAAAAACAATGTTCTTATATTCATTAATTTAAACTTTATTTAGGTCAAAAATAATAAGAAATCTAAAATAGAGTATTTCAAGCGGGTACATTTTTAATGTGATATTTGGGCTGGAGAGTAGGCAGAAAGAGAGACGCAACATTTGCATGATTACTCAGTAGATTGTGAAGACTGCTTCTGTTGGCTCTTTTTCCCCAGCAAGCAGGATGCAGCTTGGGGTGCCTAGTCACCGTGGTAACTGCCAGAACAATTCGGTTGAAGTTTGAAGAGGTCAGTGTGCGGGGTCACCGGCTCCAGCCCGTGGCTGTGCCAGACTGCGGTACCCCCAGAGAGGAGAGGGGCTGGGCCGGGCCGGGGAGAGGGGTGGAGGGGGAGAGGGGTGGAGGGGGAGAGGAGCCGGGCCGGGGAGAGGGGTGGAGGGGGAGAGGAGCCGGGCCCGGGGAGAGGGGTGGAGGGGGAGAGGGGTGGAGGGGGAGAGGAGCCGGGCCCGGGGAGAGGGATGGAGGGGGAGAGGAGCCGGGCCCTGGGAGAGGGGTGGAGGGGGAGAGGAGCCAGGCTCTGGGAGAGGGGTGGAGGGGGAGAGGAGCCAGGCTCTGGGAGAGGGGTGGAGGGGGAGAGGAGCCGGGCCCTGGGAGAGGGGTGGAGGGGGAGAGGAGCCAGGCCCTGGGAGAGGGGTGGAGGGGGAGAGGAGCCGGGCCCTGGGAGAGGGGTGGAGGGGGAGAGGAGCCGGGCCCTGGGAGAGGGGTGGAGGGGGAGAGGAGCCAGGCCCTGGGAGAGGGGTGGAGGGGGAGAGGAGCCAGGCCCTGGGAGAGGGGTGGAGGGGGAGAGGAGCCGGGCCCTGGGAGAGGGGTGGAGGGGGAGAGGAGCCGGGCCCTGGGAGAGGGGTGGAGGGGGAGAGGGGCCGGGCTCTGGGAGAGGGGTGGAGGGGGAGAGGAGCCAGGCCCTGGGAGAGGGGTGGAGGGGGAGAGGAGCCGGGCCCTGGGAGAGGGGTGGAGGGGGAGAGGAGCCGGGC
>NC_083763.1:2268149-2280649 GCF_963514075.1 Conger conger | reverse complement strand
AAATCTGAATAAAAATAATGCTGTTTTTTACTTGAGCTACTGTATGTGGTTCAGCTATCACCATTAGATTTTTTAACAAAAATAATTGAAAGAATCCTTTAAAATATTAAGGCTGGTCACATATTCCTTCATTACATTTTGACTTATTGGCTCAATGACATTCACCATATTGTATTTTGGGATTTTTGGGGGGAAGTTCCAGTTGCACCTGTTGATATGGGGACTCGCTGTGTGGCTTTGTGGGGCCTGCCTGTTTACCCTCGAAGGGGCAAATACACGGTTAGAACTTTCTAAACTGAACATTCTAATGCTGATGTCACAATCACTCCTGGTGACTGAAAGCAGCGGAATTCTAGAACACTGACTTTCCAAAAGCCCTGCTCTTCAATTGGTTAAATGGTAGGAAAGGAACGCAAGAGTATATAATTAGCATTTATTGATTATTGGTGAAAGTGTATAGATGTCAATGCTGGCTGCTGCTGGAAAATGGCTGTGTACGACAGAAATCGAGCCCGCACGTGCCACCACCACCATGACAAAGTGATGTGAAAAAACTGCACAAGTTTTAATTAATTGTAATGTAATTGAAAACTGGTTGAACTTCTCGGGCGGTGTGTGACGTGCTTGTGTTGTGGAGTTCTGAAAACACCTTCTGAACCGAGACAGGGACAGAGAGGTCACTTCGGGGAAAGATCTGAGATGTTGTCGGGGTTCTGCCGGCGTCGCGCTGAATCTGTTCGCGGGTAACGCAGACACATTTCTGATAGCCTGTTGAGTTTCAGGGGCAGAGCGCGGTGATGGAGGGGGCATGTGGGGTGTGTGGGGGCAGGTGGGCCGGGCCGGGCCGGGGGCAGTTTTGTTGTAAAAGTGCTGGTGCGTTAGAAAGAGGGTTTTAGCTCATCAGCAGCGGTGATGTCAGCATGCGGGACAACAAAAGAGCGCCCAAATCCCACGCGCCTCCCCAGGGGCCCAGGCTGGGCTGAACACGCCTCTTTTACAGCCCCAAAAACACCCCACCGCCCCTGCAGCGGGACCGTCAGCGTCTACCCCCCCCGCGCGCTTCCATCACCTCACGTTCACTATTCCACCTCCTGCTGTCAACAGAAATGTGCTCATAAAGAGATTTAAGACTGTGAGTGAGAGTACATTTTACTGCTACTATTTTACCACTTCACCACTACGTACATTTTGGTCAGAGCACATAGTTTGCCTGGTAAACAGCTGAATTGAGCCTTTTTGGTCAGAGTAGCTAGTTTTCCTGGTAAACAGCTGAATTGAGCCTTTTTGGTCAGAGTAGCTAGTTTTCCTTGTAAACAGCTGAATTGAGGTTTTTTGGTCAGAGTAGCTAGTTTGCCTGGTAAACAGCTGAATTGAGGTTTTTTGGTGAGAGTAACTAGTTTTCCCGGTAAACAGCTGAATTGAGGTTTTTTGGTGAGAGTAACTAGTTTTCCCGGTAAACAGCTGATTGAGGTTTTTTAGTCAGAGTAACTAGTTTTGATAATAAATTGATAGGAATTTAGTGGGGCAGAGGAGGACTACTTGAACAGGGATGTGTGCCATGTAGCATTACATCGCACAGACATTACATCAGATTACACTACACTGTGGTCATTTAGCAGATGCTTTTATCCAGAGTGACATACAACAAAGTACAAAACAGAAACCAGGGACAAGTGCACTGAAAACCATAGAGGGAAGTACAGGCGCTAGAGTGGTGCTCGGCTGTTAGATTCAGGGTGGAACTGTAGGTTCTGCTGATGGTTAGTTAACAAAATGAATGACAAGGGTAAAAACTGAAATGGCATATGCGGTTACGATTGACAAGTCAAATGTTAAACCAGCTCAGTTTGGCTAAGCCTGTATCACGCACTGTCCCTTTCTCTTGGAAGTACACCAGGCCTTGTGAAACACATATCCAAAGGAAAGTTATGTCTCCGAACGGCGGTGGGGTAGAGGCACGTATTCAAAGTGAGGAACACACCCTTGTTTGCCCATTGCTGTGGCTCCCGTGGAATCCTAGCAGTTCCCTTTGCAAATGGGGATTACCTGCGAGAGAGCAGCTCACCTGCAGAGAGGGAGCGGACCAAACACACCTGTGCTACACAAAGCCCTGGCAGTCTCGCCTTCGAGTCAAAATGTAAATGCGTGAAAGAGAGCGAACTCAGATTTCTGAAAACATTAGAACAAAATAAGCATTAAGTAATAGGATATTATTCTATCGTAAATACCTTTATTTTGGTACGAGTTTCCTTCGAAGGATTCCCTAAATTGCACATTGGTGAAGTAGTTTCTCGCTACAAGACAGACTTTTTAATATATATATATATCTATATACACTCACTGAGCACTTTATTAGGAACACTGTACGAATCCTCGGCAGGGCCTCCCCTTGCTCTCAAAACAGCCTCAATTCTTCGTGGCGTTAGAGCCATGGTTACATTGTGGCCATGAAGGGATGCACATGGTCAGCATTCAAGCGATGATTGATTAGTAATATTGTGTGCCAAGAAAACATTCTCCTCACCATTACACCACCAACACCAGCCTGGACTGTTGACATAAAGCAGGTTTTTCCAGTCTTCAACTGTCCAGTTTTGGTGAGCCTGTGTCCACTGCAGCCTCAGCTTTCTGTTCTTGGCTGACAGAAGTGGAGCCTGACGTGGTCTTCTGCTGTTGCAGCCCATCTGCATCAAGGTTTCACCATGATGTGCATCCTCATGCTTTTCTGCTCACCACAATTGTACAGAGTCACCATAGCCTTTCCGTCAGCTCAAACCAGTCTGGCCATTCTCCGTTGACCTCTCTCATTAACAAGGTGTTTACATCTGCAGAACTGCCTCTCACTAGTTGTTTGCTGGTCTCTGTATCATTCTGAGTAAACTCTGGAGACAGTTGTGCGTGATAATCCCAGGCGATTTGCAGTTACAGAAATACTCAAACCAGCTTGTCTGGCACCAACAATCACCAACAAACAAGCTCCTGACATGAGTTTATGCATTGCACTGCTGCCACACGATTGCCTGATAATAAATAATAAAGTGTATACATGTATATTGTGTATTTCCCAGTGTGTGTGAGGTGTGTGTGTGTGTGTGTGTGTGTGTGTGAGGTGTGTGTGTGAGGTGTGTGTGTGTGTGTGTGTGTGTGAGGTGTGTGTGTGTGTGTGTGTGTGTGTGTGTGTGTGTGTGTGTGTGTGTGTGAGTGTGTGTGTGTGTGTGTGTGTGTGTGTGTGTGTGTGTGTGTGTGTGTGTGAGTGTGTGTGTGTGTGTGTGTGTGTGTGTGTGTGTGGTGTGTGTGTGTGTGTGTGTGTGTGAGGTGTGTGTGTGTGTGTGTGTGTGTGTGTGTGTGTGTGTGTGTTGGTGTGTGTGTGTGTGTGGGTGTGAGTGTGTGTGTGTGTGTGGGTGTGTGTGTGTGTGTGTGTGTGTGTGTGTGTGTGTGTGTGTGTGTGTATTGCACACCCGTGGTGAGGACTAGCGGTAGGGCTGACAGCACATCTCATGACAGCAGCCGTGGGGTTATTGGCGAAGCTGGGAAACGCGGCGCGTGAGGTGAGCTCGGGAAAGTGGGAAACAGAACGTACCTCACAGGAAATAATCAGGGCAAATTGTACTCGCCGATGCCATCGTTCTGATGGGGCTGAATCAAGAGATGAGAGCTCACACTCGAAACCACGTCTGAAAGACCCACTTTGCGAAATCAGGACTGAGAGATATCAGCTGAATAGTTGAAAGATGAGGAAGCAATTTTATTTAATGCTATCCAACCGCCCGGGAGCAGGGCGCGTGCCACAGATCCACAGCCGAATCTAAATACAACCACAACTCCGGCACGGGCGAAAAAAGAGGGAATTGTGCTGTTACCCCATCAACGAGCTTCACAGGAAATAATATGAAAGAGTATCGGGAATACACGTCTGTTTAACGAACATAGAGAATTACAATCTGCGCACACGGCTACAGATGATCGCAATCCATAACGGTGCTTGTGAGTAATTCTCTGAGCGAATGTCAAAATCGTGGGAACGCCGTAGAAGTGGAATAAAAGGCAGAACACTCAAACAGGCCAACGTGTTAAACTTCTGTGTAAAAGATGTAAGAGAATACAGGTGCACCTGGGTTGTATGGAGAGTAGTGCCCTGGCAACCAATAATCCCAGACCAGCGAGCGTATTATGCAACATTACCAAATAACTACTGTTGGTTAGCTATGTTACCCAAGGCCACTTTGTAACATACATATCCAATAAACCAATCGCACGATTTAGCTCCTCTTCAGTGCGTAGAGGAAGCCATTTTGCGGTATTTTCTCAGTAATGTGTGCTGGGTATGGACGGCAACTGCCCTATGTAAACCACCTGTAACTCTGATTATAAATGTATTCTCACCATATTCTGGGAAAACCTCATAGAAATGTGTCGGAAAAATAATTTAGACATAAAAATGTCTGTCTGTATTTTCCACCCGTCACACTGTCCCAGGTAGGACACAGTTATACTGAGCGGGAAACTGGAGTTGAAAGACTGAGTTTGGTTTTGGGTGGGGGGGTGGGGGGGGGGGGGGATGTGTGCTCCCATACTGTCCTACCCCCCCACACACTGATCTGCAGGTGAAGCATCGGCCTGTCGGGCTGCTAGTCACCGCAGCCATTTCACAATCCGGCGAGCGACAACAATCCGTGTTTCAGGACATCCGTCTCCCGAAAACACACAGCTCCCCCCCCGAAGGCATGGCTTTGTGGGGCACCCCCCCCCCCCGCCCGCCCCAGGCCCCCCCGGGTCCCCCCGGGTCCCCCAACAGACCCCCTTTATTCGGCCGGTCGCGGGAAGAGTTATGGTGGCAGGGCCCCTCGCCGGGGCTGGGAGGCCGGGAGACGGTCCTCGCCACGGGCAGCCCACGTCAGGACAGCGGCAGCCATTCATCACGTCTCTCCGCCCGCCTCCAACGGCCAGCGTGGCCCCGGCGGGCAGCTGCACCGCGCAGGACCCCCACAACAACAAGGCGTCCCTTTCTCTGCCCGACCCAAACCTTTCTGATTCGCTGCCGGGCCGAGCCTGCGATTACAACAGCCCGGCCGCCGAGCGTTCCAGCAGGGGGCTGTTTTCGAGGCTGGGGGCCAGAAACTGTTTCCCTTTCGACTGCGTGTCATATTAGGGGGAGGGGGGGGGGGGGAAAGCCTGTATTGACAAACACACTAGAAGGCTGAGGGGCTGTTTACCTGACGATGAAACGTCAGCCCTCTCCACCGCCCGCTTTTTTCCTTTTCATTTTAACCGCTCGGCACTGAAGGAGTTACTATCCGTGGGACAAATAAGCCAGAAACATTGCTGGCAATGCTGGGTGGCTCATCCCGTAAAGGGCTCTGCTCCAGCGTGTGGATGGGCCCCATGGTCTGGTATCTGTTAAGGCTCTGCTCCAGTGTGTGGATGGGCCCCATGGTCTGGTATCTGTTAGTTCCAGTGTGTGGATGGGCCCCATGGTCTGGTATCTGTTAAGGCTCTGTTCCAGTGTGTGGATGGGCCCCGTGGTCTGGTATCTGTTAAGGCTCTGTTCCAGTGTGTGGATGGGCCCCATGGTCTAGTATCTGTTAAGGCTCTGCTCCAGTGTGTGGATGGGCCCCATGGTCTGGTATCTGTTAAGGCTCTGTTCTAGTTTGTGGATGGGCCCCATGGTCTGGTATCTGTTAAGGCTCTGTTCCAGTGTGTGGATGGGCCCCATGGTCTGGTATCTGTTAAGGTTCTGTTCCAGTGTGTGGATGGGCCCCATGGTCTGATATCTGTTAAGGCTCTGCTCCAGTGTGTGGATGGGCCCCATGGTCTGGTATCTGTTAAGGCTCTGTTCCAGTGCGTGGATGGGCCCCATGGTCTGGTATCTGTTAAGGCTCTGTTCCAGTGTGTGGATGGGCCCCATGGTCTGGTATCTGTTAAGGCTCTGTTCCAGTGTGTGGATGGGCCCCATGGTCTGGTATCTGTTAAGGCTCTGTTCCAGTGTGTGGATGGGCCCCCAGTCTGGTTTCTGTTCAGAGACTGCACACTGCAGAATGTCATCATATTCTGGATTGGGGAAAAGAACTGAATGAGGTCTCACTTTCTGCGACGCTTGGTCACCCGATAGATCAGGCCTGCCCGACCCTGTTCCTGGAGATCTACCTTCATGCAGGTTTTCACTCCAGCCCAAACAAAGCGCACCTCATTCAGCAGCTAGAGATTTAGTCGAACTGCTAATTAGTAGGATCAGGTGTGCGTCACATCAAATTAGGGTTGAAATGAAAGCCTGCAGGTAGATGGTAGATCTCCGGGAGCGGGGCGGCGAGGCCCTGCCATGCCGTGGATGTTCTGAGCTGGGCTAATCCACCGAGCGTGTAATTTCACACGGCTGATAATGTCATATTCTTACACTGTAACCTGGTGACAGATCCCCGCGTGGCTCAGGTGACACGAGAGCAGGTATCGGGGGACAGGTCCCCGCGGTGACGCGAGGGCCTCAGGTAGGGCTGGCAGGTATCGGGGGCAGGAAGGTCAGAGGTCGGGGGGACCCAGGTGGCAGGAAGGAATGCGGGAAGAGACTCTGCGGAGGAGAAGATATATTGACCTCCTGAGGGTCGTCCGCGGTCTCCTTTACATCCAGGACCAGGGTGAACTCCAACACAAAGAGATGGGGGGGGGGGGGGGGGTAAGATCACGCCCTGCTCGATGAAGTCAGTACATAGACTCGTAGAGCAGAGACCACCCACACAGCACTACAGTCACTAACAGAGTATGGCTAGGCTGTGTGTGGACTATAATCCTATGAGGGGATTCTCAACATAGTTTTTGTAAAAATGCACTTTAGTCTTATGGTGAGTGGTTGCAGGCTTGCCGGCTTTGGGTCTGTGTTTGTCTCTGTCTTAGACAGCGGGCTCTGTGTGTGTGAGTGTGTGTGTGAGTGTGAGTGTGAGTGTTTGAGTGTGTGTGTGTGAGTGAGTGTGAGTGTGTGTGTGAGTGTGAGTGTGTGAGTGTGTGTGTGTGAGTGTGTGTGAGAGTCAGAGTGAGAGTGTGTGAGTGTGTGTGAGTGTGTGAGTGTATGAGTGAGTGTGAGTAAGTGTGTGAGTGTGTGTGTGAGTGTGAGTGTGTGTGAGTGTGAGTGTGTGAGTGTGTGTGTGTGTGTGTGTGAGTGAGTGTGAGTGTGTGTGTGAGTGTGAGTGTGTGAGTGTGTGTGTGTGAGTGTGTGTGAGAGTCAGAGTGAGAGTGTGTGAGTGTGTGTGAGTGTGTGAGTGTATGAGTGAGTGTGAGTAAGTGTGTGAGTGTGTGTGTGAGTGTGAGTGTGTGTGAGTGTGTGAGTGTGTGTGTGTGTGTGAGTGTGTGTGAGAGTCAGAGTGAGAGTGTGTGAGTGTGTGTGAGTGTGTGAGTGTATGAGTGAGTGTGAGTAAGTGTGTGAGTGTGTGTGTGAGTGTGAGTGTGTGTGAGTGTGAGTGTGAGTGTGTGTGTGTGTGTGTGTGTGAGTGTGAGTGTGTGAGTGTGTGTGTGTGAGTGTGAGTGTGTGAGTGTGTGTGTGTGTGTGTGAGTGAGAGTGAGTAAGTGTGTGAGTGTGTGTGTGAGTGTGTGTGATTATGAGAGTGTGTGTGTGAGTGTGTGTGAATGTGAGTGTAAAGTCCAGCAAAAAGAACTCCATTAGTTTCAATTACCAGCGCTGATCACTACATCAGCATTGTGATGTTGGGTTCAGAACATTTTAATCACATACTATCTTACACCACAAACGGTGAAACTTGTCTTGAAACTTGTGCCTGTCTTCAAATCGCAGTTTTAAAATGTGAAACTCTCTGTGTGTTCAGAATGTGATATAAACTGTTAAACTGTCTGTTGTGTTGAGAACGCAGTATAAAATGAGAGACTCTCTGTGTGTTGAGATGGCAGTATAACATGTGAGACTCTCTCTGTCTGCAGGCGATGTGGCGTTTTGCAGCGTGGAGGAGGTCGTGTTGACAGCACAGAAGAGGGCGGCGGAGGTCAGACCAGCCGGAGGTGGGGAGGAGGACAAAGATGGCTGCCAAGCCAAACTCTCTGGTGAGTTTAGGGGAGACAAGTTGAGGCCTACGCATGTTTTTTAGCTTTTTCTTTCCAGTTTTCTTTTCTCGGTTGGAGCACCCAATCAAGCTCACGCTGCAGCGCTCATCATGAACTCTGTTTGTTGTTGTTTGTTTCAGGAACAGGAAGTCGATGCGATGGCAGTAATGCGAGTCACGCTCACACAGACACGCGTCGGAGGAGGACACTTCCTGCGCGGATCGGCGGACAAGCGCGCCGCAGCCCGAGCGACCAGCAGGGGTCGCTGACGAGCGATGAGCCGCTGCCCCTGACGCCCGCGGGAAACCCTCCCTTCGCTGCGAGACTCCTGAGGTATGTTCAAGGACAAAGACGGCCGTAAAACCGATCTGTTTGCGGAGTCTGGCGGAGGCACGGTGACCTTTCCGTGACCTTTGGATGTCCCCCCCATGCAAATCGCCTAGAAACAGTGAGCACAATAAAAGCGTGTGGAAAATGCGACTTCGTTTAGCCGTGAGTGACGCGCGGCCCTTTGAAGTGTTCCGTTTCCCCGCGGCGGCGCGGAAACATTCAGCGGAGCATTCATCGCCCCCCGAAGATTTAACAGAACAGTCATCTCCCCGCATGACGACGCTGAGTGGGCCAGAACCTCGTTACCGGTGTCCCGACCCGCCAGGGGAATTCCTAAAGTCCAAACCGCAAAAAAAACATTTCGTTTTTTTTTTTGTCGAAACGTGACGGCTAGGAATACATCAATTAATCTATAAGGAAGAAGGTGTTCCCATTAGCGATCAAAAAGACTATACGCATAGCCCATAATTTCACGTCTGACGAGAATCAAGGACTCACCTCCAGCATCAGAGAACGCTAATTTTGTTGTCACGGTTACGGTTGACGGCCGACCCCCCCCCCCCCACACACCCCCCTCCCTGCACGCATTTCCTCCCTCTGTTCCGTTTAACAGCCAGGTGCAAAGCATCATGGGACCCTTCATGAAGGGCTCGGTAAACTGTGACCTTTGACCTGGCCATTGTCCCCAGGCCTGAGGACACGACACTGTAAATTTCGAAGCGGCTGATTGGCTGTGCGAATCTGACAGACGACACGGTGACCCGCCCGCACGCCGCGGACGTTCAGCGTCATCGGCGCGGTGACGTGCGTAACCTAGCAACAACCGGCGGGAGCTGAGGTTCCTCGCTCCCTACCTTTGTGTGCCTCTCACCTGCTGCACAACATGTTGGCCATATACAGGGCATATGGGGACATTTTTATAGTTCTCAGTGGTCACAGAATACCTTATAAGAGCAAAGTAAGCGAGTGAATGCGGTATAATAATGAGTATAATAACTATTTGTTATTTAGCAGATGCTTTTATCCAAAGTGACTTTCAGTTGATTAGACTAAGCAGGGGCCAATGCCCCCTTGAGCAATGCAGGGTTAAGGGCCTTGCTCAAGGGCCCAACAGCTGTGTGCATCTTACACTGGAGCTTGAGCCCCCAACCTTCCAGATCCCAGTCGTGCAGTTTAGTCACTAGACTACAGACTTCCCCAATAATATGTATACCAGTGAGAATTTAGAACCATTAATACATATGCACAGATAAAAAAGAAAACTTTTTTTTCAAAATGTGTTTGAATTTATATCATTATTGATTTCTTGACAGCTGTCTTCCAGAAGCGATTATGAAGTCTCTAAAAAAATATATATATATATATATTTTTCTTTTTAAAAACCTAAACAAATAGGACAATGAAACGAGGGCCAAAGAAACTTGGGAGAAATTGGACACGCGCACATCACTGCGTCACCTGACGCATGTTGGTAAATAGATATGCTGCCTTTTTTCTCGCAGGTGCGCGTGCACCATTAGCAGTGATTGCGCTGAATCCGAAAACGAGATCATTCGGGCGAATAATGAACACAAATTATCATTTTAAAATCTGTTTTACCATTCACGTGTTACCGGTGCTTCTTTCCCTGCTCTGCTTCTGACGTTTCGTTCAGTAGAGGAGGGCCGGGGTTCCCTACGAGGGAATGAGTCGAAGAAAGGACATTGGGACCGAAGTACAGACACATTGGCGGCGATCGTTACTTCGTTTGGCATATATTGACGTTTTAGGATTAAAGTACAACGAAGACCAAATGAATGGTGTTTGTTGTTGTTGCACTCAAGTCAACCAACGACGCAACTTTGCTGACTTAACTTATCGAGCATGGTGCTTGGCTAGAGGAGAGCGTTAATTAATTGGTTTACGTTAACCTTAATTGGTTAACTTTATTTGAACACCATTCGTGTTTTAGGCAACATAACTTTACGCACCTGCACCAATTTATCGTCGGTTGTATCACATTGGAGTTTATTGGGGGGGGGGGGGGGACCTGAATAAATGTATAACTTTCCGGGGGCACCGGCGGGCACAAACAAACACAGCGGGGAAACGTTTTAACAGCCACGGAATTTGAATTTCCGGAGATCACGTGAGGCCCGCAGTGACGTATGCGCTTTTACAAAGTATTGTGGCTGGGAATGACTGACAGGGCCACCGACGAGACGGGAGCGGCGCTCGTTCCGAGTGGAATTTGATGTATTTCCTGAGTGGCTGTGTGTCTTTTGTTTTGGTCCCAGTCGTGCAGTTTAGTCACTAGACTACAGACTTCCCCAATATATATGTATACCAGTGAGAATTTAGAACCATTAATACATATGCACAGATAAAAAAGAAAACTTTTTTTTTCAAATGTGTTTGAATTTATATCATTATTGATTTCTTGACAGCTGTCTTCCAGAAGCGATTATGAATCTCTAAAAAAATATATATATATATATATTTTTCTTTTTTAAAAACCTAAACAAATAGGACAATGAAACGAGGCCAAAGAAACTTGGGAGAAATTGGACACGCGCACATCACTGCGTCACCTGACGCATGTTGGTAATTAGATATGCTGCCTTTTTTCTCGCAGGGTGCGCGTGCACCATTAGCAGTGATTGCGCTGAATCCGAAAACGAGATCATTCGGGCGAATAATGAACACAAATTATCATTTTAAAATCTGTTTTACCATTCACGTGTTACCGGTGCTTCTTTCCCTGCTCTGCTTCTGACGTTTCGTTCAGTAGAGGAGGGCCGGGGTTCCCTACGAGGAATGAGTCGAAGAAAGGACATTGGGACCGAAGTACAGACACATTGGCGGCGATCGTTACTTCGTTTGGCATATATTGACGTTTTAGGATTAAAGTACAACGAAGACCAAATGAATGGTGTTTGTTGTTGTTGCACTCAAGTCAACCAACGACGCAACTTTGCTGACTTAACTTATCGAGCATGGTGCTTGGCTAGAGGAGAGCGTTAATTAATTGGTTTACGTTAACCTTAATTGGTTAACTTTATTTGAACACCATTCGTGTTTTAGGCAACATAACTTTACGCACCTGCACCAATTTATCGTCGGTTGTATCACATTGGAGTTTATTGGGGGGGGGGGGGGGACCTGAATAAATGTATAACTTTCCGGGGCACCGGCGGGCACAAACAAACACAGCGGGGAAACGTTTTAACAGCCACGGAATTTGAATTTCCGGAGATCACGTGAGGCCCGCAGTGACGTATGCGCTTTTACAAAGTATTGTGGCTGGGAATGACTGACAGGGCCACCGACGAGACGGGAGCGGCGCTCGTTCCGAGTGGAATTTGATGTATTTCCTGAGTGGCTGTGTGTCTTTTGTTTTGGTGTGATGAGCGCACCCCCCCCCCCCCCCCCCCCCCCCACTCACTCTCTCTCCCTCCAACTCTCTCTCTCTCTCTCTCTCTCTGCAGTGCTGCGTTGCTAAATGGCTGTCGATCTCAGGAATCATTCAGGAAAAAAATAATATTACTTTTAGTGAAATCTTTAAGTACAGGGCCAATTTGAACAAGTGCCTGAAAGTCGCAGCTTCATATCAAACGCCGTGTCTGTATTCGCATGGGTTAAGCTGGTCTTAGGAGCAAACTGGAGATGACGAGTGCTACTTTAGAATATCACAGTATCTTAAATGGAAATAATGAATCTTTTATTACTGCGATGATTTAAGGACGACTGACAATTTGAATATAAATTAATCTAATTTTAAAACCTTAGTTACAATGGAGTAAGAGTCAATTTAGACCCAATCTAAAATTAGTGAAAGCATCTAAATGGAGCAGAAAAGCACACACTCGCGGTGACACACAAGTGCGCGTGCTTAAATAGCGCAACCATTTCCATTATCTACTGTTCCATTTCAGTATGAGAATATTAAGATGTTTCGTTGTTTTTGTGGAATATCCAATTTTATTATACCAATTGTCTAATGCCCATTTCTCAGGACTTAATTGAAACGGCAACATTAGAATTTCAGTTTGGGAAACAAGTAAGTTAGACTTTTAGAGAAATTAGGAAGTTTAAACTGATGAAATGACCAAAAAAGTTTATATTTACATAGTTTAACTAACAAGTAATGC
>NC_083763.1:2238149-2255649 GCF_963514075.1 Conger conger | reverse complement strand
GGGTATGGGCTGGTCTAGTTGGGTATGAGCTGGTCTAGCTAGGTATGAGCTGGTCTAGCTGGGTATGAGCTGGTCTAGTTGGGTATGAGCTGGTCTGGCTGGGTATGAGCTGGTCTGGCTGGGTATGGGCTGGTCTGGCTGGGTATGAGCTGGTCTAGTTGGGTATGAGCTAGTCTAGCTGGGTATGAGCTGGTCTAGCTGGGTATGAGCTGGTCTGGCTGGGTATGAGCTGGTCTGGCTGGGTATGAGCTGGTCTAGTTGGGTATGAGCTAGTCTAGCTGGGTATGAGCTGGTCTAGTTGGGTATGAGCTGGTCTGGCTGGGTATGAGCTGGTCTAGTTGGGTATGAGCTGGTCTGGCTGGGTATGAGCTGGTCTGGCTGGGTATGAGCTGGTCTAGTTGGGTATGAGCTAGTCTAGCTGGGTATGGGCTGGTCTAGCTGGGTATGAGCTGGTCTGGCTGGGTATGAGCTGGTCTAGTTGGGTATGAGCTAGTCTAGCTGGGTATGGGCTGGTCTAGCTGGGTATGAGCTGGTCTGGCTGGGTATGGGCTGGTCTAGTTGGGTATGAGCTAGTCTAGCTGGGTATGGGCTGGTCTAGTTGGGTATGGGCTGGTCTGGCTGGGTATGAGCTGGTCTAGCTGGGTATGGGCTGGTCTAGCTGGGTATGGGCTGGTCTAGCTGGGTATGGGCTGGTCTAGCTGGGTATGGGCTGGTCAACTAGCTAGTACTGGTAGCTTGTCTGAGCTGGTATCTGGTCAACCAGCTACCAGCTGTTTCAAGACAAAACATAGCTTGAGCTGGTCAAACCATGTTGAACTGCGAGCAGGTCTGAACTGGTCAACCAGCTAGACCATGTCGAGCTGGGATCTGGTCTGAACTGGTCAACCAGCTACCAGCTGTTTCAGAACCTAGCTTGAGCAGTTTGTTTCAGCATGGTGGACCGCGCTCCTGTTCAGGCTCCGTTCGGCCCGACCCGACCCGACCCGACCCGATCCGACCCGATCCCGACCCGACCCCGAAGTCCGAAGCTCAGGAACGCACCTCAGGGACACGCTCAGCCACGGGAACCTGCCTCCGCTGCGTCTGATGTAGCGTGTCTGTCGCGTGTTTTTAGCGTGTTTTTAGCGTGTCTGTAGCATGTCTGTAGCGTGTTTGAAGTGTGTTTGTAGCATGTCTGTAGTGTGTTTGGCCGCGTTTCCTGACCTTCCTGTGTACACTCCAGCGTGTCATAAAACACACACATGGAGGCCGCTGGCCTGAGAGCACCAAAACACCACGCATATTTAGATAAAAACAATACGCACTCGTGCTGTGTGAGACTGTGGTGTGTAAAAATGTCCTCTCTGTATAAATGTTTGGTTTGATATTATGGGAGCTCTGACCCCTCTGTCTGTATACATGAGAGGTGTGATATTATGCTGTGTGTGATAATGTTCTCTCTGTAAAAGGTGAGGTGTGGTATTATGCTGAGTGTGATAATGTTCTCTCTGTATGAAGGTGAGGTGTGGTATTATGCTGAGTGTGATAATGTTCTCTCTGTATGAAGGTGTGGTATTATGCTGTGTGTGATAATGTTCTCTCTGTATGAAGGTGTGGTATTATGCTGAGTGTGATAATGTCCTCTCTGTATGAAGGTGTGGTATTATGCTGATTGTGATAATGTGCTCTCTGTAAAAGGTGAGGTGTGATATTATGCTGAGTGTGATAATGTTCTCTCTGTATGAAGGTGTGCTATTATGCTGAGTGTGATAATGTGCTCTCTGTAAAAGGTGAGGTCTGATATTATGCTGAGTGTGATAATGTTCTCTCTGTATGAAGGTGTGGTATTATGCTGAGTGTGATAATGTTCTCTCTGTAAAAGGTGAGGTCTGATATTATGCTGAGTGTGATAATGTTCTCTCTGTATGAAGGTGTGGTATTATGCTGAGTGTGATAATGTGCTCTCTGTATGAAGGTGTGCTATTATGCTGAGTGTGATAATGTGCTCTCTGTAAAAGGTGAGGTCTGATATTATGCTGAGTGTGATAATGTTCTCTCTGTATGAAGGTGTGGTATTATGCTGAGTGTGATAATGTTCTCTCTGTAAAAGGTGTGATATTATGCTGTGTGTGATAATGTTCTCTCTGTAAAAGGTGAGGTGTGATATTATGCTGAGTGTGATAATGTGCTCTCTGTATGAAGGTGTGGTATTATGCTGAGTGTGATAATGTGCTCTCTGTAAAAGGTGAGGTGTGGTATTATGCTGAGTGTGATAATGTGCTCTCTGTAAAAGGTGTGATATTATGCTGTGTGTGATAATGTTCTCTCTGTAAAAGGTGTGATATTATGCTGTGTGTGATAATGTTCTCTCTGTAAAAGGTGAGGTGTGATATTATGCTGAGTGTGATAATGTTCTCTCTGTATGAAGGTGTGGTATTATGCTGAGTGTGATAATGTGCTCTCTGTAAAAGGTGAGGTGTGGTATTATGCTGAGTGTGATAATGTGCTCTCTGTAAAAGGTGAGGTGTGGTATTATGCTGAGTGTGATAATGTCCTCTCTGTATGAAGGTGTGGTATTATGCTGAGTGTGATAATGTGCTCTCTGTAAAAGGTGAGGTGTGGTATTATGCTGTGTGTGATAATGTTCTCTCTGTAAAAGGTGAGGTGTGATATTATGCTGTGTGTGATAATGTTCTCTCTGTAAAAGGTGAGGTGTGATATTATGCTGAGTGTGATAATGTCCTCTCTGTATGAAGGTGTGGTATTATGCTGAGTGTGATAATGTGCTCTCTGTAAAAGGTGAGGTGTGGTATTATGCTGAGTGTGATAATGTGCTCTCTGTAAAAGGTGAGGTGTGGTATTATGCTGAGTGTGATAATGTGCTCTCTGTAAAAGGTGAGGTGTGGTATTGGTGGATCTCTGACCCCAGTGACCTGAGTGACAGCAGTAGAGCAGGTTCAGAAGCTTCTTTCAGAGGACAGATGACTGGGCACATTCTCACTGCTCTGTGGGGCTCTGCCCGGGGCCCGGGGGGCCTGGGGGGGCCACACTGCCGGTCTGTGTGTGGACCTGACTGTGGGATTGTCCCAGAGCAGTGACTAGCACCCTCTACTGCCCCTGTGTGTGTGTGTTTGTGTGTGTGTGAATGTGTGTGTGTGAGTGTGAGAGCGAGAGTTTGTGTGTGTGTGTGGGTGTGTGTATGTGTGTATGTGTGTGTGTGTGTGTTTGTGTGTGTGTGTGTGTGTGTGTGTGTGAGTGAGTGTGTGTGTGTGTGTGTGTGTGTGTGAGTGTGAGTGTGTGTGTGTGTGTGTGAGTGTGTGTGTGTGTGTGTGTGTGTGTGTGAGTGTGTGTGTGTATGTATGTGTGTGTGTGGTGTGTGTGAGTGTGTGTGTGTGTATACTGTGATCCTGTAAAGAGAAGCTCATCTCTGCTGTCTGTGTGGTTTGTATCCCTCGTTTCTATAGAGCCAGAAAGAGCTTTTGTTGCCAGCTGGTCATCATTTTGCCTTTGTATTAACAGTGTTTATTAATATTACTGTACCCGGAATGTTAGCAGTGTTACTCAAATCTCCATTTCAATAATGTCATTTTGGAAAATTACTTCAATATACTTGCTTATTTTTTTGGATAATTCAATGACAACCATCAATGGGTTTTCACCAGAAAATGTGCATGCAATAAGCCCCAGAAGTTCTGTGTTTTGTCTGTGACTTTGACAGAACTTTCCAACAAAAGTGCTGTTGGACAGTTCTAGGGTTCTTACTGGAATACGCCGTGAGAACCGGGTCGCACAGAGGAAACGGGAATGAATCGGGAATCTTCCCCGACGTTCCGGAATGGTTCCCCGACATTCCGGGACGGCCTGACCGCTCTCCTCAATGGGCCGAGGGCGGGGCCCGGTTGACACGGTTACGCAGCGGAGTTCCGTGGCGTCACAGGGATCTTTGTGGCGCTCCGATCCTATCGGCGCTCCGGACCCACTTGCCTTCTGCTGCGGCATACAAACGGGATGAATGGGAGCCGTCCGGCTCTTTCTCCGGAGCGTAATCCGAACTGCGCTGTAACGGGAGAAAGAAACCGGCCGGCAGTGTCGTCTGGGAGTTTATCAGACGCACAGAAATCTCTCTGTCCCAGCTCCGTGCAGCCGGGCCGAAACTCCTACCGTGAACAAACACACAGATGAGAAATTGTTTTCATTTAATACACTGATTTCACTGGATACTGTATGCTCAAGCAATCTGTGGAATAGTCACTCTTTCTTAAAGACCCTCTTTGGAATAAACGCGTTTGAGAACTAGTGTATACGTTCAGTGAGCACTTTATTAGGTATTTATTTGACTCATTTTTTAGACTTGGCCTACTCCCGCTGTAACCCATCCACACGAAGGTTTGACGCGTTGTGTGTCCCGAGATGCTCTTCTGCACGCCGCTGTCGTAATGCGTGGTTATTTGAGTTACTGTCGCCTTCCTGTCCATCAGGGGAGCAGCCCACCATGAACATTATAACATAGGAATAAATAACGAGGAGAACAGGTGATTCAACCCCGCACTTCAGCACCTGAGAGTCTCTGCTGCTGCTGCTACGCTACCTGACCGGCCCTTCTGTTGCCATGGAAACGCTGGGTTAAAAAAAAACAACTAATAATCACTTCCTAAAATCAGTGAGGAAGCTACCCTTTAATGAATTTCCACAAATTAGCTCATTGTTCTGCTGTCACAACTCAACAAAAATATTTCACAGTTGACTTCGTTCATCCGTTTACTGACTTCTAGAATCCTCTGTGGAATGGCAGAAAGGTTAAAGGTTAAATAACGCCAGGCTCGCTCCGTCCGACAGCGCAGAGCGCGAGGGTCCGGTCCCGGCGCAGGTGGGCTCAGTAAAAACCCTACAGACCCAGCGCACATCGCCAGCCAGATTCCCAGTTGGGTAAAACCGGAATTCTGACAGCAATGAGGAGCAGGCTGGGAGCCAGCCAAGCCGTCCACTTCGGGAGCGCTAAAAGACGGACGGGCAGAGCCAAGACCATAAAGCAGGAGAGAGGAGATGGAACGGCACATGGCAGAAGGCCACATGCTAACCTCATTCGTCCACTCTCCGTTTGCCCCAATCCCCCTGTTTTTTCCCTCTTTTTTTTCCCTGCTGGTGCCACTTGTGATCAAGCTCTTACAGGAACACCGGGGTAATAATGAAACGGGCCGGACACACCATTTCCCGCATGCACGTCGCCCTCATCTTCCTGAAAGCTTCGCTGGGCCCAAATGTTTACGGCCTTCTGCTGCGTTAATGACAAATCAGCCTCACTCCAGTCGATGAAATACCCAAACCAACTGAGGCTGAAATTTTAAGGTGACTGATAATATTTGGCCCTATTACGCCAGGACCTGATAACATGCTGTATTTTTTAAATTCCTCGATTATGGTTTGTTGAGGATGGAAGTAAAAAAAAAAGAAAGAAAACGGATTTGGGAACGACATACCTAGAAGGACAAACAAGAACAAGAGGCTCTTGAGTTTAATGAAGCAGAGCGCGGGCAGGGATTAAGAGCAGTTCCTGTCTCTAATCTGGAAATTAGCCATCAGATGCTGGGGGGAGGGGAAGTCGAAGCTTCAGACCTTAACCCCTTAGGTACCGGCTTCAGACCTTAACCCCTTAGGTACCGGCTTCAGACCTTAACCCCTTAGGTACCGACTTCAGACCTTAACCCCTTAGGTACCGGCTTCACCCCTTAACTACGAGCTGCAGCCACCCATCTGTGCCTGGCAGTCGGGTCCACCTCAGCCCAGTAGAACCCAGGTTCTGTTTGAGCATAGCAGGACAATCCAGGTTCTCTCAGCAGACTGTACATGCTGTATTGGCCCAGTAGAAGCCGGGTTCCATCGGTAGACTGTGACCACGTTGATCCAGTAGAACCCATGTGCAATCAGCAGATGGGACCTACAACAGCCTAGTAGATCACAGGTTCTCTCAGCAGATTGCATCCAATGCGTTAGCCCAGTAGAACCCAGGTGCACACAGGTGTAATTTTAGCTCAGTAGAACCCAGGTGCATGAAGGGGTACGCAATAGAACCCAGGTGCAAACAGGTATACCCTGAAGAACCCAGGTGCATGCAGGTGTACGCAGTAGAACCCAGGTGCATGCAGGTGTACGCAGTAGAACCCAGGTGCATGCAGGTATACGCAGTAGAACCCAGGTGCATGCAGGTGTACGCAGTAGAACCCAGGTGCATGAAGGGGTACGCAATAGACCCCAGGTGCAAACAGGTATACCCTGAAGAACCCAGGTGCATGCAGGTGTACGCAGTAGAACCCAGGGGCATGCAGGTGTACGCAGTAGAACCCAGGTGCATGCAGGTATACGCAGTAGAACCCAGGTGCATGCAGGTGTACGCAGTAGAACCCAGGTGCATGCAGGTGTACGCAGTAGAACCCAGGTGCATGCAGGTGTACGCAGTAGAACCCAGGTGCATGCAGGTGTGCACAGTAGAACCCAGGTGCATGCAGGTATAAGCAGTAGAACCCAGGTGCAGACAGGTGTACGCAGCAGAACCCAGGTGCATGCAGGTATACGTGCCGGTATCCCAGCCCACGTTCCAGACAGCTCCGGCCTCGTCGCCGCATCCCGGCGTTCCCATTCATGGAATGTCGCTAATGAGAGTGGAAATGCGGGCCATGATCCTCAGGCTCGCCGGGACGCGGAACGCCACACAAAGCCCTTTTATCCCCCGGCCTTCTCTCCCTCAGGCCCTGACACATGCTCACAGGCAGAGAGGGGCTGTTTGGCCGTAGATTATTTTTAGTGAAGTACAGACGCTCTTTATTGTGCTGCTGGGGTGTGTGTGTGGGGGGGGGGATGGTATCCTTGGTGCATGGAATTGATTGGCAGTAGGGAATGGTTTTCCCAAGCTGGGAGAACACAGGTCCGCTAACACGCAAATCCTGGGGCCGCACCACTGCTTCTGGGAATGTCGTTTGGCGTTCCGGCGAATTTCGGTAATGAGGAATAATGTGCTGGCTGTAATTGTGTTAGTCTTCAAAGTGAGCCGCGGTTCGCATATATTAGCGTGTTATGCGTAACACTAATATTCCCTTAATATTCCAGAAATCCCAGGATGTATGTGGGATATTGAACACGGGTCGACCGGCGTTTGACCCGATCGCACCGGCGGTGACGGGAATGTCCCGGGTCTGCAGGTTTACGTCCGTACAGGTCACTGCGGAACAGGGCTGTCCTGTCTCAGTGTTAAAGCACTGAGTGGACTGAGTGCTGTGAACTGATCTTCAGGCCATAGAATGGTCTTGCAATAAAAATAATAAAAAGCGGACGTCCATGGACAGCTTTGTTTAAATACGGCTTCGCCACACTGGTCGTGCAGAGGGATAGACTCCACAGTGGCTGCACAAAATAAAAAAAGAGGCACTTTTATTCGGCATTGAATCCTGAGTGACAGAGAGGAACGGGAAGGGACTTAACGCACACGCCGAGAAGCAGGGCGCTCGCCGAATTCGCTCCTGAATTACCCGAACACGATCTATTTACCCCCATCAAACCTGACAGAGAGGAAGTGGCGGGGGTTTGTCCCGTGTAAAGTTACACGGGCAGCCTGTCAGGACCGGGCGGACGCCTCGGAGAACGCCGTTTCCGTGCGTAAATTATCCCCGCCCACTCAATCACTCACAGCTGAACGCCCGGCTTCAGAGGACGTGAGACGTGTTTCTGCAAGGCTCGCAAAAAACATGCGCCCCAGTCTGAGCTCCTCTGGGGGGGTGGGATGAGTAATGGAATATCCAGTCAGAATATCCCCCCCCCCCACCCTCCCTCAAAATTCCAGAATTCCTGGACTGCAGCCCAAAAGGTGACTCCAGGTGGGGGGGCATCTTCCCCAGGAGGTGTTTGCTGGGCCTCACGCACTGCCCATGGGAGGGAACCGGAACGGCAGACAGAACACACCTGTCCTGACTCCCAGTGCCTGTATGTATCATACCTGGGCCAAATTGCGCCATTGTTATGGATTCAAATACTTTTCTGTGTTCAATTTATCTGGCCTGGTGCAACTGAGCAAACCAAGAGGACCGGAAGGCAGGGTTTGCACTTTCTGAGCGTGTCCAACACGCCAGACAATGCATAGCAGAAACATATACAAACCAAATCTCAGCAAATAACTGAAGTAATTAGACGATACAAACAAGATCTGAGGCTGGAATAAAAAGCAGCATACACACGGCCCACCATGGCACTGAGCCTGCGAGAGGAGGACCCTGATAGGGCTACTCCACTGATGCCCCACCCACCAGTCATTCCCATCCAATCACAGGCAGCGCTGAATAGACTCCGCCTCCACCTTTCATCCCATCGCCAGGCCCAAGGTTATTTTTACAAACACGCACAAAGAGAACCTCCTAGAGAGAGACACCTGAAAACCTGCATCAACTATTTTGTAAGCGCCCGGGTTCTGTACCTGTCTGTACCTGTCCCAGGTAAACACAGCCCAGAGGAGGGGCAGGGCGAGGGGGTTACCTGGGAGAGCAACGGACCTTTCGGTCACACACTGAGCAGACTCAGGCCAGGTGCGCCTGCAAACCCAGGCTCTGTCAGCAACCTGCCTCCCACAGCATGTTTATCCAATTTGTCAAGATAATCTCCTCTCAAACACAATTCTAATCTCACCCGGCCGAAGACTCCACTCTCTCCTCTCCTCCATCTCCCTGCTCTGTATCACTCATCCCTCTCTCCTCTCCTCCTCTCACTGCTGTCAGACTCATCCCTCTCTCCTCTCCTCTCTCCTCTCCTCCTCTCACTTCTGTCTCAGACTCATCCCTCTCTCCTCTCCTCCTCTCACTGCTGTCTCAGACTCATCCCTCTCTCCTCTCCTCCATCCCCCGCTCCAGAGTAATTGCATCTCTCCTCAGCACATTACCCGGCTGGCTCATTTACTGGGAGCCTTTAAAAAGGGTGTTAAATCTGGGCTCATCCCCTTTCAAACAGATCACCCGCCCTGTTTCGCACATTCACACTCATTAATGGAGCTGTTATCAGGGGGATTAATGCTGCCCTAATGATGTTGGTTTCACAGAAATACAAAATGGCACGCAAATTAGCAAAAATAACACACATGCGTAAATACACGCTGACACACACACACACACACACACAGAAATAAATCGCAGATGAAGTAAAAATCCTAAAGAGTATGTAAAAGCTGCTCATCTTGTAATGAATCTTTTTATTTGACATGGTTGGGATTACGTTAAAAGGATTTGGGGGGAATATTTACATGCACTTAATGATTCACACGCTTTATATTTATAGAGATTTTCATTTATCAACTGATATCACCTTCAAATAATAACATCCGTAATCGGAATATCTGGAATTTTACACTTATATAATTACACAGCGAGGGCGTGAATTGCTAATTTAAGGCAACGTCTATAAATCGAAATGCGTACAATATCAAGACTTTTAAAAAGTCTAGGAAATCATCTTCAAAGCAATAATCTGGGAACTTTCGGCTAAGAAACTTGGCAAAAAAGAGAGAGTAGTGAAGTGGGGGTTTTTCCATGCGTTGGTAAAATGCACGCAGTGCCCAGAGAATTCCTGCTCCGTCTGAAGAACGTGCTGGTGTGGAACGCTGCCACTCAGGGCCAGGCCAGACCCACTCTGACAGGCCAGGAATAGCGCACCTTAGCGCAATCAGGTGAGACATCACAGGCAAACAGAGGCTAAGCACCGATAACGATCCCAAAGGTAAACAACAAATTCCACCTAATGGATAAATCACTGGGGAGAGATGGAGTCTGAGCACACACCCCGACTTCAGAATGACTCCACGGCGTTACTGACCACATTTTCCATCCGCTCGCTCAATTTCCATAACATTTTAAGAAATGCTTTTTCTGCAAATAATTTAGCTGCAGTGTTTGCAAAGTACTTATACAACTTCAGGTGCACATTAGAATGGATTACAGTGAAGCTGAGAATAAAACAGAAACTTCACTGTTAGTTTAAAAGCCATTTGCTGAATCCTGGCTCTATAAGAGAACAGCTACGGGGAAGACTCATTAGTGCGGTTTCGTACACCGAGCGTCCAATTAAACGCACTTCCTGGGGTTTGATTCTGTCACTGTCAGACAGACGCTCATCGGATGCGGCTTCCCCATTGTCCTTTGGGCCTGACCTGGGCCTGACCCGGGTTTGACCCGGGTTTGACCCGGGTGTGACCCAGGCCTGCACCAGAGCTTTTCTTACAGAATGATAATCTCACAGTTCCATATCTCTGTGCCCTACACTGATTGTGCCGTGCACATTATCTGAGATTGCGTCAAAAGTGAGGTAGTGACATGACAAAACTCTGCAATGCCTGGGATTACTTCCTGATTAAAGTTAAAACTAACTGACTGCATATGGGAACGGGAAATTCCAGGGCCTGATTCCTCAAAGCTGTGGAACCCGCAGATGAAACCCTGAAATGCTCTCCAGGATCTGCTACGCTGCCGTTTATGCGCACACAAGTGAGTCTGCGTTTCACGATGTGCTTTCATGCATAAAGGAACAACTCATAAACATGCACTAAAAATGACAACACTGTCAGCTTCATAGACTGCGATATCATGTTTCCAATGACGTGACTGTTGTTAATTTACACGCAGGTAAAGGGTACGTCACACTTTATGGTTACAATGAGGCATTTAGCAGACACTCTTATCCAGAGAGACTTCAGCAGGGTCGATCATTAACCTCCGGAGTGCCGTGAGGCCGAGAGTGACAGTAAGGAATAGAACGCAGATCACACATATAGGCTTAGGACAAATGTTCAGAGAATTTTGAGAAAGGTAACTTAAAACAAGGTAAACAACAGTAACAGCATCTTCAGAGAAGAAAAACTAATCTCAAGTCGTATTACCAGACTTATTAAGACAGACGTTGTCGGCAGCGAGCCTGAGGGGGGGGGCGGGGGGGGCTAACGGCCGTTTCCGGAGACGGGGGCCGAGTGTAGCGTTAGCAGCAGACCGGGACTAAACAGGAGAACACCCAGGGCCTCGGGGGGGGGCGAGGGGGGGCAGGTTGAGCTCCCGGCCCTCTCTCTCTCGCGCACAATCGCTCGATCTGCCCGCCGCCCTGCTGGATGCAGGCCTGCCGCGCGGCCGTGTCGACAGGATGCTGCAGGACGTGGGAAAACACTCCCGGAGAGACGCTCCGGGCCCAGAACGTTCCCGGCGCTCCGGAACGCTCCCGCCCGCTGCGTCTGCGCTTCCTCCCGTCCGGAATCTCCCGTTCCGTATCCCGGCCTGCATCCGGGAGGATTCCCCCACGGCTGCCGTTGGAAAACACGGCGGCTCTACGGCATTCCTGCTGTTACTCCTCCACCAGGAGCTGGAGGCTGTGTGGGTGAATGTGAGGGAGTCCCTCCCTACCTCCCTGTGAGTTACTTTGTGTATCGGTATTTTTAGTTGGCTAGGTAAGCAGTGTTTGGATAGTTAAGTTTGGTCACTTTTGCTTTGTTGTTTGTTTGTTTGTTTATTTGTTTGTTTAAAAAAAAAAATTCAAATAGGCCCTGGTCCTTATCTTTGTTGTACAGGTAGCTAGGGTCTTTCAGCGCACTTATCCCTGGTTATGGGTATGCACTTTGTTGTACGTCGCTCTGGATAAGAGCGTCTGCCAAATGCCATTAATGTAATGTAATGTATGACTGTGTGTTTTTGTGTTCCTGTACCAGCTGGGTAGACGATTTGTGTGAACTCACTCATGTCCCACAATGCAACGCAGAGGCTGCATTTAGAATAAAAGAGCTTAGAGATGGACATTTAACACACACACTGTTTCATACAGACATTTAACATACACACTGTTTCATACAAACATTTAACATACACACTGTTTCATACAGCACCACGCTCAAAACACAAACAGATTTAGTGCACAGAAACTGCACCAAGACTTCTCTTTTAAACCCAACCAATGACTACAAAGCCTATAATAAACTTAATATGCTAATGTCCGCTCAGTTTGTTCTAGAAAATGTAGACCATTCCCAGAGACAGATTGACAAGTCACCCTCTTCACAGAACAGAGCTGGGTCAAACACGTAATTGTTTTTGATTCAAATAGTTTTATGTGCTTTACTGAGATTGGAACCAATGAAATACTCTCAGAGTGCAAACCCCGCCTTCTGGTCCACCGTGGTTGGCTCGATTGCGGGGTAAGATCAATCGAGCACAGAAAAGTACCTGAATCAGAGACCTTTAGGTGTTTGACCCCGGTCTGCCAGGGAGCGTCTGTGACTCCGTGGGGCAACTGATGAGCGATGTGTTAGCAGGGGACCCCACTCCGCGTCCCAGCGCTTCTGGAGCGGTCTCCCCCTCTCCGGGAGCCATCTCCTCGTCTGTGCGAGTTGTTAGGGGTTACCAAAGGCAGCTGATTGCCAAATTGTTTAAAAGCAGGAAATCAGCCTCTTTTCATTAGAGTTCCCGGCTCCGAGCCTTCCCAGGGTTCCATGGGCTCCTAATTAAACGGGCCTGTGTCTCCACCGATCCGCGTGCACTGCCTGCTAATGCGCCAGAACCCCCCTGCACAGCCCTTACACAACCTAGAACCCCCCCTGACACAACCCAGAACCCCCCCTGCACAGCCCAGAACCCCCCTGCACAACCCTTACACAACCCAGAACCCCCCCTGCACAGCCCAGAACCCCCCTGCACAACCCAGAACCCCCCCTGGACAACCCTGAGACAACCCAGAACCCCCCCTGCACAACCCTTACACAACCCAAACCTCCCCCTGCACAGCCCTGACAGAACCCAGAACCCCCCCTGCACAACCCAAACCTCCCCCTGCACAGCCCTGACAGAACCCCCCCTGCACAACCCAAACCTCCCCCTGCACAGTCCTGACAGAACCCAGAACCCCCCCTGCACAACCCTTACAGAACCCAGAACCCCCCTGCACAGTCCTGACAGAACCCAGAACCCCCCCTGCACAACCCTTACAGAACCCAGAACCCCCCTGCACAACCCAGAACCCCCCTGCACAACTCAAATATACTGCAGCACAGTGCTTACACAACTAAGATATATTCCATATATATGAGCAGAGTATATTGCCATTTGAATGCGTTTTTTTTTTACTCTATTAAATGTTGTTTTGCAAAAGTGTGCAGGAGTTCAATCTCTTTTGGCAGTATACTGTATGCTCATAAATGTTAGTTGTGTAAGGGGTTTGTTGTATATATTGCTGTGGGAAATCAATCTCCTTTTTGAACTTCCTTTTTCGCCTAGCACCTGTTAACTGTCAGGTGTGCAAACCTTATTCCCTTTTTAATTAATTCTATTTGTGAGATTTCAGAGGCAGTTCTGACATTGTTGTCTGCATCTAATCACACGTAAGATCACACTGTCACTTGAAATATGTATTATATTGTAATTTATATGGAGAAATATGTCGAAATAATTTACTGGACATAAGCATGTTGCAGAAACAGCAATGACAGCCACGTTGGTTCCTATGGGAACAAAGCCTCACACAGCTGCACCTCTGAAAGAACAGGTTGAACGCTGAACTATTCTCTTCAGCTGCAGACTTGCATATATGTTGATGTTTTGTGAGATTTCATGGTCCACTTTGCGTCCCTCTCTTGAGTGGACACTGACAGTAATGAGTTTGGATAGTAGAGGGGGTGGGCGGGGGATGGGGGTGGGCGTTGGTGGTATTTTGGGGGGTTGAGCTGAGAGGAGAGTGGGTGGGGGGGGGTATTTTGGCGGGGGGGGGTTTGGTACTTTTAAGGGGTTGAGCTGACGGGGAGAATGGGTTTGGTGGGGTTGGGTAGTTGGGAGGTTGGGTTGAGGGGAGAGTGGGTTTGGGGGGGTGGTATTTTGGAGCGGAGGGTAGTTGAGTTGAGGGGAGAGTGGGTTTGGCGGGGTGGGGTAGTTGGGAGGTTGAGCTGAGGGGAAAGTGGGGTGGGGAGGGGGTTAGAAAGCTTCCTCCCGGCTCAGCGTTGTTTTAAGCCCTGCATTTGTGTGTCACTGCAGGGAGTAATGGAGCATGACAGTTCCGTGGGTTTTGGGGCGACCTTTGACCCCGGAGAGGGAGCAGTGGGAACGGCTCAGGAGCAGCGCCGCATTGTTACATCCGATCAGCGGTACGACTGTGCCAGCCGCCCGGCCGGCCCGACTCCTCCGCTCAGAGTTTCAGCTCATTTAATTCACAAATTAACACACGGAAGTTCTGCGCTTAATTCTCTGCCGGCTTTTTTGCGAAACGAAAACAAAAAACAAAAAAAAGACACTAACGCAAAACGAAGCGGCGCTTTCATTTGGGAACGCCGTTACGGGAACGCCGGGAACTTTCACAATCTAAAGGGTTTTCTGTCTTCGGCGGGAGAACAGACACGGCAGTATTGGCAATTAAAATCAGAAGGAGCGAGGCTCCCGGTAGCTCAGACAATTTCCCTCAGCCGCGAAACTTATAATTATCCTGATGTTAATCGCTGTAAGACTGTCTGCCCTTTCCCCTTGTCTTAATTCCGCCGGAGATCTTATCTGTTTGACAGGTTCTGTCAGACCCGGGCTGCGGGAGTTCACACACACGCCTGTTTCTCTCATAACTAATTCGCCGGAAAAGGGGGCGGAGTCTCTTGGCAGGACCTGTGCGGAAGTCAGCGAGATAATCCTCTCAGGGAACGGCAAGCCGCGACAGCCCCCCGGCCGCAGGATCTCACGCTGCTACTTTTCAAAAACAACCTAGTGGAACGAGACCAGAAATATCCGGGATCTACCCTAGTGCGGGGCTGCAAGTCATGAACTGAACAAATCAACCAATCAATCAAACAACCGACCAACTAACCAATCAAACAAACAACCAATCGACTTCCCAACAAGTTGACCAACCAACCAACCGATCAATCGAGCAGCCAACTGGCGAGTCAACGATGCAACCGACCACCCAACGAAACGCCCAAACCAGCCAAACAGACGAGGCAAGCCGAAATCACTTCGGGTTAACGGAATATTTTGGCAGCAAATATTTGGCAGCATTTGTTTGACTTGGCAATTCTCTGCGGAATAGTTTGAACCGTGTTTGATGCGTAACTGGAGGTAAACAACCTTCAGCGGCTTTCCCTTTCACAGATTCCTTTCAGCGAGAGAAAGAATCTTGAGTGACGGACTGCGCTGAAAACTTTTCCACACCGCGCTGGCGTATTCTGTCCTGCACGTAGAGTAACGTCCTTGTGGGGGTGGGGGGCGGGGGGGAGACGGGATGGTGAGGGCGGGGTGAGTTTGTAGTGGCATGTAGGGGGTGAGTTTGGGGTAATATGGGGGGAGGGGTGAGTTTGGGGTGGTATGGGGGGTGAGTTTGGGGTGGTGTGTGTGGGGAGGGAGACAGGATGGTGAGTTTGGGGAGGTGTGTGTGTGTCTGGGGGGGGTAAAGAGTGTGATTCCGGGTGAAATAAGCCCTTCCCTGGCGCCAGCGAGCCGTCTCCTGAGGTTAGAGTCACGGCCCGTCCGGAGGGCCCCAGAGATGTGAGCGGTTCTGACGGCCCCCCCAGCGGAGCAGAAACGGGGCCCTGCCACAGAGGCGTGGGAGTGGGGGGGTCACAGGGAGTTTTGGGGCTGGTGGGGGCGACAGAGATGCCCCCTGACAGCTCCTGGGGTGGGCTGTGGCTGGAGGAGGCGGGGGGGGGTCCTCTGGGGGTGGAGTGTCCCTGAGCCAAACAGTCCCAGGGGATTGTGGGAACCCCCTGTATCATTTCTGTATCATAACCCCAGTCACCTTCCTCTCAGAGCTATCCCATTAGGTCCATTCACAAAAACAAAATCACATAGATTACATTTATTTAGCTGAGACTCTCATCCAAGCAACTTACAGTTGATTGGACTAAGCAGGGGCCAATCCCCCCAGGGGCAATGTGGGGTCAAGGGCCCAATAGCAGATCTTACTGTGGCTACACTGGGGTTGAACCACCGACCTTCCAGGCCCCAGTCACGTACCATTTGAGCAGGGCAGGACTACTATATTGTCAGTCACATGTATAAATCTGAAGAGATTTATAGTAAGAAAGCTAAATATCAAATCGAGACAAAATTACTCAAATATTGGCTCTCTTGCTAAAGTGCAAATGTAGAGACAGAGTTTGGTTTTTAAAAAGGTTTGCAAAAGAAATCAAAGATAGCGGCATTGTGGCATTGTGTTGCCATGCCAGCCGATGGGTGATGGTTTTAGCAGAGTAAAGGTCAGCAGAGGGTGGAGAGAGCAAGCGTCCTGTCAGCAGCGCACAGCAGGTAAACAAGGAAGATAAAAACCAGGCGGCCATCTTGGGCCCAGAAGGCCTGAGCATTCTGTATGAGTCATACTGCCAGTGTCAATGAGGTCACCAACCAACCACAATCACAAACACAGTCACAGCCACAACTACAAACACAACCACAGCAACAAGCACAGCCACAATCACAGTCACAGGCACAGGCACAGCCACAACCACAAACACAAACACAGCCACAACCACAGCCACAAGCACAGCCACAATCACAGTCACAGGCACAGCCACAACCACAAACACAAACACAGCCACAAGCACAGCCACAAGCACAGCCACAATCACAGTCACAATCACAGGCACAGCCATAACCAAATGAAGGAAGACAGAATTTTGGTTTGGTCATATTCGAACTTTAGGCTTCAACAATATAAATCATATATAATAATTTTCAAATGTCATTTTATCTGAATAGAGTCAGTACATTACTGGACTGTTTTTATTTTGTATTCATTGTATTTTAAACATGTTATTGCATCACCGTGCATTCCTTGTATTTCTGCTCGATTCATTATCCCTGTCATTGTGAAAGCTATTACATTTGCTGTCTGAATGAAAGGTGCTCTATCAATTAAGTTTATTAAAATGTATAATTTCTCAAATGACTGTCCTTCAAGTGCGGGAGGAAGCTGTTTGAAAACGTCAGCCGTTGCAGCTGCCTCCATCTTCACACTGTAACGTCAGCTGCTCTGAGCTCTCATTCACGGACACACATCGCTGAACGTCTATCTTTAGACGCCCGGCGGGAACTCCTGCACCCGGGGCAGGGCTGAGCCTACAAAAAAACAAGCGTGTTTTTATTGTGATAAGATTTCTGATTAGCATTGTGAAGTAAACACAACCACAACGAGGCTTTGTGCCGCGGGTTAGCACGAATCCAAAAAGGGGCGATTACGCAACGGCGGGTTTCGTCTACGATGCGCCCTTCGTGCCGTTTGCTTTGATGCTTTTCTCGAGAGCGTTCGTTTTTTTCATTAGCCGCTAACACTAGTCTGCTGCTAGCTGTACATTTCACACATAATTGCACTTTGTTTTCTGGAATAAATGTAGAATACATTTGATATTGTACAGGATCCAACTTGGAATGGAATGTGAACATCACAGGGGTGAGGTCCACTCTGAACTTGAAATAGTTTTTAATAGCTTGATGAATTTAATCGATCTTTCTATTCATCCACAATTGAAAACTCTGCAGCAAATTGAGCAGGTTTA
>NC_083763.1:2218149-2228149 GCF_963514075.1 Conger conger | reverse complement strand
GCTATTCTCAACCCTGAATTGTTTTTTTGTTCAACAGGCAGTTTATTTTCTGAATTGTGGTAATGCTGAAGCTCATTTCAGCGGGAAACCTGTTGCAGATTCGGGGGCTGATTTCATTAGCCGAGGCGCGTCTCACTCACCATATGGTCTTTTGCTCAGAAAGGCAGCCCTAACGAGAATTGCTTTTGCGAGTAATTTTCTAATGATTGTCAGGGGATAAACAAATTCATCAGCCTTGTTTGGGTAATGTATGCAGGCGGTTGCACAGGGGGGAGAGATTAATCATCCAGCCAGCAGCGGCAGCCTTCCTGGTGTCAGAAGGCCCAAATATGCGCAGGGAACGAGCCAACTGTTTCCATGGCCGCGGACAATTTCTCTCCTTTTGTGAGGTAAATGCCAGCTCCCGAGCTGATTGGCTGGAATACGGTAATCCCGCCGGCCGGCCAGAGGGAGCCGGGTTCATCGGGGAGAAAAATGGTGGGAAATCCGACGGCGTTCCGACAAAGGAATTTTCATTAGGAAAACCCACTGAGTAAAAGTTTATCTGTACCATAATTTAAGGGTGACTCTGCCTGGGCGAGACAGGTCCGCAGGCCCGTGATGGAGGAGGCCCTGCGTTCAGGCCTGGCTCAGATTTCACGCGCCGCTGTTTGTGAGAGGATAGATTTGCTCACGCTAACGTTAATGCTAACTCACGCTAACGTTAATGCTAACTCACGCTAACGTTAATGCTAACTCACGCTAACGTTAATGCTAACTCACGCTAACGTTAATGCTAACTCACGCTAACGTTAATGCTAACTCCGCTGCTGCAGAACTGATCAACAACTAAAACTTTGCGCGAATGTAAGACCACGCCAGACATAAATCTGATGTCATTAACTGCTGAGATATTACCTATATGTTAGCTCCCTCCCCTGCCACTTGTAGCCTGAACCAATCAGAGAACAGATGGGCTTATTTGTTAGACGGCCGACTGTTTTAAGGGGTAGAAAATGAAGTTCATTGAGTGCCACTTCATGTACCGAAGAGAATTCTGGGTAAAATGTTTATAAGATTGCGAATTCCTGTTTCCAAAGGCAGTTTGATGGTTATTTTGCTGTTGAAATCCTCTTCTCATTGGTCAATTGGTGGTGGCTGTTCTTAAAACCTATTCTCATTGGTCAATGGGTGGTGGCTGTTCTTAAAACCTCTTCTCATTGGTCAATGAGTGGCAGCCATTATTGCTAATTTGTTTCAAAATACTTAGAACATGGTAACTGCCATTTTGTTTATCACTGAGATTGAATAACACCATTGGTGGTAGGCCTGAACGGAATATTTCTGAATGTGTGTGCTTGATATATGAGCATTACAGTTTGGCTGCCACAAAGCATGGAAAAACTCCACTTCAGGGGTGACAAGCCAAGAAGAGCTTATATTTACCCAACAAAACGCTGAGTGCAGTGCATATTTTCAGGAGGATTTAAGAGCAGATTTGATTCATGGCGAGAGGGTGAGAGAGTGTGCTTGCCCTTTACTGCCCCAGAAATATCAATCTGAACATACTTCATATATGTTGCGATATGTTTGCTTTGGAAGGTTAAACATTAACAGTTCCCAGAATGCCTTGCTTTGGCGAGGCAGGCCCAACCCGTGGGCGATCCAGGTAAACTTCTCGGGCGTGATTGAGGGCCAGATTAATGGGCAGTCTGTGACAGAGGGACGCTATAATCTCTCTCTCTCTCCCCCCTTCCCTCTCTCTCTCCCCCCTCTCCCTCTCCCAATGTCTCTCTCTCTCCCCCTCTCCCTCTCTCTCCCTCTCTCTGTTTCTCTCTCTCCCCCTCTCCCTCTCTCTCTCTCCTCTCTCTCCCACTCACCAGGAAGAAGGAAACGCAAAGGAAACAAAAAAAGAAATATTGACATGTAACCAAGACGATTTCTGCAAACTTGAGCCTTGAGTCATAGTTTCTTTAACCGATTCGACAGTCAGAAAGAGCCTGCATGTTCGCAAGCTGCAGACTTAAAACTCTTCCGTTTCTAAAACCCAGTACAACCCCCCCCCCCCCCAACTTTTTAATGTTTCAAAGCTGAAATGAAGGAGCGTATGAAATATATAAACGGGCGATCACGGTGCAGTGATATTCATGGGCATTGTGTGATCACCTGGCGCTGGTGTAACTACATTCAGTCCTCCAGCGCCGATGTTGTCGGCAACACAGACCTTATTGTGCAGCGCACGAGTCCAAGGCCGCTGGTGGGACAGCAGAAAGGCCTGGAGCTGCGTTCAGCGAGACGCCGCTCCATAAAGACCCAATATGCACTAGACTGTGAAAGCTGGGGCCCGCATTGTTGCCAGGTATTGATTAAGAAATTGGCATTGAAAATCCGGCTCATTGATTAAAAAGGCCGGCTCTCGGAGCAGAGACGGTCGAGGATGTGAAACGTGGCGGTTTAGCCGAACCCGGTGCGTTTCTGGGGTCGAGTGCTCCGGGAGATTGGGCTTAATTCCCCGCACAAAGGGAGCCGACAGAGAGGCCGGAGACGCATCTCCTTAGAACGCCACATCGAAGAGGAAACGTGACGGTGAAGAAAATCAACGCTGCCCGCATCGCTCCCATTTATAGGGTCACGCAAAACAAGGAGAAAGTTCCACAATATTTGGCGACCGAAAAAATCTTATCAAAATTACGACTGTTCTGCCAAGTGTAAAACCAATCCAATCACACATGATCTGCTGCTGTCTTTCAGCGAACAGCCGTCTCAACTGCTGGGGCACTGTAGCACGTGAAGTTCATTTCTTTTAGGGCAGTCTATTGAGCCCCGTGGGGTAGTGTGTCCTCTGCATTTGACCCATCCTAGTTACTTTAGGAGCAGTGGGCAGCCACAGTGCAGCGCCCGGGGACCAGCTCCAGCTCATGGTCCAGGGCGACGGCAGGAGCTGCAAACATGACTTTACATCACAGTCCATAACAACACAGACCCCTGCACCATCTTAAAGTGGTGTGAGTGTGAGTGTGTGTGTGTGTGTGTGTGTGAGTGTGAGTGTGAGTGTGTGTGTGTGTGTGTGTGTGAGTGTGAGTGTGAGTGTGTGTCTGTGTGTGTGTCTGTGTGTGTGTGTGTGTGTGTGTGTGTGTGTGTGTGTGTGACAAAAGCAGCCGTCACACTGCCATCACTAAGTGACATTTTGGGGAGTTTTAGGGATTTTGCGTCCCGTCTGTGGGACGAATCAGGGGGCGCCAGTGGGGTGGAGGCGTTTCAGCTACATCTGGGTCCAGGGTACGCACTGATACACGGTACCAGCACTTCTGCAGTCTGCCTCTCAGAGTACGTGAGGTTTTCTTGCGTACTGGCCCTTATTCTAAGCTCCCCGTACTCTTTTCTGACCCTGTCCAGCCACAGTAAAAGGCTGTTGTGGTCAGTACCGGACTGAACCGGACCCGTATGCCGTCCCTGGACTTCCACATCACAGACACTAACCCTCCTCCACTTCAGGCACTGCGGGGGCAACGAGCCCCGATAATCTCCCAGCCCGTTTCCATCTCTTACAGACACTTCAAACGCGCTACAGCTGTGCCCCCAGGCCTGAGAACAGCTGGCAGGCAGGGTGCCATCAACCCCGCCCCCCACGCCCCCCCCGCACCCCCCGCACCCCCCGTACCTGCTCTACGCTGGGTCTCAGTTGCCGAGAGACAAAGGCAGAGGACAGACAGGTGTAATTACCTCTTCTAATATTGCCACGGACTGTCCGTCCCGCCTGACGGGGGAGGATGAGCCCCGCGGGGGCGTGGGGGGCGTGGGGGGAGTGGGGGGGGGGGGTCGGGGTGTCAGGCCCGGCCCGGCCCGCTCTCAGAGGCTGAGGACAGACGGCCCGAGTCCGGCCGTTCATCCCGCTGAGAGGAGGAAGGGTTCACAGCGACGTTTCGGCTCTTTCTCCACCCCCGTCCCGTAAGCGCGCTAAAGCAGATACTCACCTGCCTTCACTTCATCCGCAGAAACAATCAGCCGCACGCCGTTCATATCCGCCTGCCTCATACCGAGAGTTATAACCGCAGAATAATGAACGGAACAAAAACAAATTTCATTTCAAATTCTGTTCAATCAGTGCCGTGATCTTTTTTTTTTTTTTAAGACTTTAAGCTGAAGACTTCCCAAAATCAAAGAACAATACTTGCATTTCTTTCCCGAGGCTGATAATCTGAGCCCTCGGTCAAGTGAACTGCCTCCAGCGCTGGCCTGACTGCGGGTGATTATATCGGGGAAGACACCAGAAGACGCTTTGTCTGCTGTTTACTGTCCCCAGCCCTGCTGCCGGGGCTCAACAGCCGGCTCCTTCACATGCGCCGAAAAAAAACAGGTAATTGTGTGGTATCATCATCAGCGCATAATTACGTCAATTATGGGAGTCAAAAGACATCTCTCTGCTGACAGACCAGTGTAGCTGGGAAGAAGCCGGTAAAATGTGTATGTATGTGTGTGTGAGTGTGTGTGTGTGTGAGTGTGTGTGTGTGTGTGTGTGAGTGTGTGTATGTGAGTGTTTGTGTGAGTGTGTGTGTGAGTGCATGTGTGTGTTTGTGGGGGTGTGTGAGTGTGTGTGTGTGTGTGAATGAATTTGTGTGTGTGTGTGGTGTGTGTGTGTGTGTGCGTGTGAGTGAGTGTGTGTATGTGAGTGTTTGTGTGTGTGTGTGTGTGTGGTGAGTGAGTGAGTGTGTGTGTTGTGTGAATGAATGTGTGTGTGTGTGTGTGTGTGTGTGTGTGTGTGTGTGTGTGTGTGTGTGTGTGTGTGTGTGTGAGTGTGTGTGTGTGTGTGTATGTGTGTGTGTGCGTGTGAGTGAGTGTGTGTATGTGAGTGTGTGTGTGCGTGTGTAACTGAGCTGTGATTTTTGTTTCACGATAAGTTGGAGATAAACTGCACTCAAAGCTGTTTTGACGTAAAATGTATGGTAATCTCTTACATCCGGTAAATCTTATAGATCTCCCTAAAAAGAGGAGCGGTATCAAGTAAATTCAATTACTGATTGAAGTGATTTTAAGCTCTGTACATAAAAATATTTGTCTAGAGTTTGGAAGATAAAATATTTCCACATCCTAGCCTTTCGGGTTTTGCAGGATAATTCCTTTTTCTGAAGTAGAGATACATAATAATAAAAACAGAGATGTGAAAAAAATAAAAGTTCTGCCAGCAGAAATTTCCACACGGTAGGCTTCGAGAGGCAATTAGTCGGATCAGATATGCGTCTGTTCCCAGCTGATGGATCAGTTACAAAGCCCTTCATATCAAAGTGCTTAACGCTGCGGAATTTCAGTTCTTTAATTTGACCTCAGGGCCCAGGAAAGCGAGAAGGAGGAACTGAGTTTGGCCATTTCCCCCGTGAGACCAACGCCACACTGCGGGAAACGAGCGCGATCAAGATTTATCTCCAGTGTCACAATTAAATCAGGCTAATTATTTAGAGATTTTTCTGTTCTCAACTGCTTCCTGTGAACACTGTGAGAGTTCCTGTGTGAATGAATCAATCATGCTTTTCATGGTTTTACTCAAGATAAAATGAAAAAAAAAAAAACTGTATGACTTGAGGTATGCTATACGCTATATAATACACATATCCTCCTCATATCTGAAAATTCATTTTTGTCCACGAGTCTCTGGTCTAACTGGTCTAAAAGTGGAAATATTTTCTCTGGAACATGTTTTCCTCATCCAAGACACTGATTGTTATGTAAAAAGAATATTCCTGCTCTGGGTGATATACATATAATGCATGTGCTTCCAAAAGCCACTGAAACATACAGCGTGGTCCATAAGTATTTGGACAGGACTCAATATGGATGTACAGTCCTGAAAGCTGACAGTTTGCACGTTAATTTGAGGGTTCTTACCACCCAGGAGTGAACTGTGTGGGAGTCGCAGCCCTCTGAAACTGTGTCACTGTCCAAATACTTACGGATTTCACTGTATGACAGCTAGGAACCAAAACCCTTAACTTTCATGTTATGAGCCCAGTTCTCTTAACAATTACACTCCACTGCCTCCCTAAAATGTCACTGGGAGCCAACAGACTGTTCAAATTCACCACCAATCGGCAAACTACTCTTGTTTCCGTACATGGGAACCGACTGAGTTGTGAAGTTCTTTATAAATGTGTGCGAAGTCCAATCTGGCGTGAGGTGGGGCCGCTCCATAACTGGATTCCGTAGCAGCATATGGCCCGTTGGACGTGCCCCACGTCTCCTGGCTTAGGGAGAGCAACAGTACTTAGAGACTGGAGAACAAATTGCATTTGGGGATAAGGGTTGGGGGGGGGGGGGGGGGGGGGGCGTACACACAGCGAATGTTTGCCCCATAGAGAGAAAGGACACATTTAATGTATCTGAGTCCTTCTAAAGGATATTTATTTACTGTGGGGAGGGGTCTTTGTTAGGGTCTGTTTGGCCAACTGGTCCTCTGAAACACTCTCCATGGCTGAGGGCGGTCAGCCCTCGTGCCAAGGGGGTTTGTGTAGGGGGGCGGGGGTGGGGGTAGGGGGGGTTGTTTTCATGAAAGTAACCAAAACAGGTCAGCTATGTGCTAATGCTAATGCTACAATGCTAATGCTAACGCTAACGCTAATGCCAATGCCAAATTCCTACGCTACTGCTAATGCTATGTGCTAGGGCTAATGCTAAATTCCTATGCTAATGCTAATGCCATACGCGCACAGCTGAGGCGTTTGGTATTCAGCGGGGTGGGTGCAGCTGGCACGGGGCTCTGGCAGGGCGGCAGTGCCATCTGCCCGGCTGGGGGGGGGCAGGGGGGGCGCAGGGGGGGCGCAGGGGGGGGGGCAGGGCGAGATAAACGTCTGATTGAGGGCGGGCCCAAACTGGCACAGAGAACCGCGCTCGGGTCACCCCGACAGATTGGATGGGCCCGTCTGTTAACCCCCCCCCCCCCCTCCCCCTACAACCTGCTCCGTGCCAAACTGTTGATGCCACTGTGTTGTGGTCGCCGTAAATCCTGCTCTTTGAACTGAACTTCCAACCCCCCTCCAAACCCCCCCCCCCCCCCCCATCCGCCTTTTCTTAAAATCAGCACCTGACCAACACCATCTGTATCATTCCACGCAGCTGTAACGACATCTCAGGTCAACCGTTTTACATTTTGTGTTCCCCCGGCGGGTCGTGAACGCGGCTCCGAGAAGCGCCTCTGGAAGCCGCTCGTGACTCAGACGCCCGCGGCCGACCGCTAGCCCCGCTACCCCCGCTAGCCCCGCTACCCCCGCTAGCGCAGCGAGGCGCCGCCCAGCTGCCCCGCTGTCCGGGTGTGTGGAGGGACAGCCGGCCTGCCCCACGAGCGCTTACACGGAGGGGCGTAAATCAGACCCCCGAAACAAAACAGGGCCCTATTAACGTCAGCGCGGGGGCCCCCGCCACCTTCCGCCCGGCTCTTTACGACCCCCGCAAGATGGTCCTCTCTGGAGGGGGACAAAACGCAAACATACGGCCCCCGCCATCATCCGGCCATTTTACAATCCCGAGGAGGGGGTCCCACCTCACTCCTGGGGGGCCACCTCACTCCTGGGGGGGCCACCTCACTCCTGGGGGGCCACCTCACTCCTGGGGGGGCCACCTCACTCCTGGGGGGCCACCGCGAGGATCTTCATCCCAGCTGTACCGACACCCCGTGAGTTAATCACGCTAATCACGGTGAATGACTGCGACACTTTTACGGCCTAGCGAGACACGCGTTACCCTCTTAAAGCCGTATTCTGGGAGAAATAGCCCAGCCGGACTATGAACAACACATTTTCCATATTCAAACCCCACGGCAGTTAATCAGTCAACCTCTGTGTTTATTATCTGTAATGTGTTGTGTGCTGTTAGTGCTAATTGACTCATTTAGAAAGAGGTTACATTTTTAATTGGTTCAATTAAAGACTGTCAGGTGAACTCAGGGGGTCCTGAATGTGTGGAAACCTCAAAACTGACACTGAACCGTATGCGGGAGATCAAGAGTTCAAATGCATTATTATTATATTACAGTTATTTGGCTGACGCGTTTATCCAAAGCGACATACGGTTCATTAGACATTTCTCACTCTCTAATTCCGGTAGCAAGAAACTGTAAACGAGAAACAGTTATTATAATTTCACTGAACAGCCATGGAGGCAACTTCCTGTTAGTAGAGTGCACCTGTTTTTTCACACGGGGACTGAGTTTAGCCCTCTCAGCTGTCTGTGTGTGGCGATACCTGTAAAGGAGCTGGCTTTGATGATGTTTCTGTTGTGATAACTCCGTTCTGCAGCGAGCATGTAAGTAGAGAGATTAAAGTGATATACCATCACAGGGGACTCAGACATATAGAATAAAACTGGGGGGGGGTGTTAATGCACAAGCTGAGGGGTGTAGGTTTTAGGAAAAGCTGAAACCTACTTTACCTGCACACACCCACCTCTCATCCTCTTCTCCTCCCGCTGCCGTTCTCTTAAAGTTAGCAGTTTGCAAAAATGCAGCTTAAACCCACAAAGGCACGAGAGTGAGAGTGAGCGTTGTGAATAATCTGGATGTAGAATGCCTGCCCTAATCAGGATTTCACCGGGAGGAACACCTTCCGCTAACGGAGAGGGGATGGGGCAGATTGGGGAATTAGGGCCCGGGACGAGGCGGAATGTTCTCCTAAAACTCTTTGAAGTGGGACAGTAGAGCGGTGGGTGGGAGATACAGAACGGGGGGGGGGGGGTGTTGTTCCGGAATCGGAGAGGGGAAACGTTCTGGGACGGAACTGGAAGCTGAGCTGACCCCAGAGTGCCGTGTGTGGGGCGGAAAGGTCTGGACCTGATTTAGGTTTTTTTTGTTTTTTCCTCTCTCTGTTTTTGTTTCTAAACAAAGGGCCAGAGGTGGCGTGGTGTGGTCTGGGCACAGGTGGGCGGGGCCAAGGCCAGCGAACCCCCCCCCCACCCCCCAAACCCAGCGGAGGTGCGGAATCCTTGTTCCCCGCAGCCCTTAAGCACCTCGCTTGCGACGGATTGTCTTAATCTCCCCTTTCTGCACAGAAAAGAGTAAGCCAGCCGGAATGTCACTCTGTATCAGTCAAAAACCAATCGCTTACAAGGATTTTTTAACATTTATTTTATTTATTTAATTCTTTATTTCGCCCCGATGAAGCAGTTGCTACCAACTTTCCAAAAAAGAAAAAAAAGATCACCTGCAGGTTTAACGAGCCGTCGTACGTGAGCGAGGGGCCGGTGCCCAGGTCAGATATCTGCTCTGCTGCTCTCTGGCTTTTCCGCGAGGGCTCAGCGCTATGTACATGAGGGGGGGCGTGTAGCCGTACACAGGGAGAGTGTCGTCAGATTAAACATTAAAAACGCGCCCGCGTTTCTGAGTGGCTTACGCACGCCGTCCCAAACTCATTACGCAGATCGAGCCGCGGACAAGAGGGCCAATCCCTCCGTCCGGTTCATGAGGAACGCCAAAATCCCAAAACATCTTATCCTCTTGATCAACACTGTCCTCTCTGACACACCTCTCCAATGCTGTACTAAACAAAACCAGCCTTTAGTACCAACAGAGAGAGAGAGAGAGAGAGGGAGAGACAGAGAGGGAGAGACAGAGAGGGAGAGAAAGAGAGAGAGAGAGAGAGAGGAAGAGAGGGAGAGAGAGGGAGAGACAGAGAGAGAGAGAGAGAGGGAGAGGGAGGGAGAGGAGAGGGAGAGAGGGAAAGAGAGGGAGAGACAGAGAGAGAGAGAGAGAGGGAGAGAGAGGAGAGACAGACAGAGAGAGCCAGAAAGAGAGAGAGAGAGGGAGAGACAGAGAGAGAGAGGGAGAGGGAGAGAGAGAGAGGGAGGGAGAGGAGAGGGAGAGAGGGAAAGAGAGGGAGAGACAGAGAGAGAGAGAGAGGGAGAGAGAGGAGAGACAGACAGAGAGAGACAGAAAGAGAGAGAGTTCTAAAACGGGAAAGTTCAAGTTAGTAAAAGCACACATGGAAACAGGCACTCGCACACACACACACACACACACACACACACATACACACAAACACAC
>NC_083763.1:2186439-2217949 GCF_963514075.1 Conger conger | reverse complement strand
GTACACACACACATACATACTGTATACACACATACATACACACACACACATACTGTACACACACACACACTCACATACTGTACACACACACACACACACTCATACATACATACTGATCACAAAGACTCTCACACACACACTTGTGTCTACAATAGCAACACAAACACACCTGTATCTGTAGTAACCATACACACACACACAAGCCTGTACCTACAGTAGTCACACACACACAAGCCTGTACCTATAGTAGTCACACACACACAAGCCTGTACCTACAGTAGTCACACACACATATGCAGGCAGGCAGGCAATGTGTGCTAATGCTAACACACTCACAGGTATGACTCACCTGTACAGGAGCGATGTGTGCTAACGCTAACACACTCACAGGTATGACTCACCTGTACAGGAGCGATGTGTGCTAATGCTAACACACTCACAGGTATGACTCACCTGTACAGGAGCGATGTGTGCTAACGCTAACACACTCACAGGTATGACTCACCTGTACAGGAGCGATGTGTCCTAACGCTAACACACTCACAGGTATGACTCACCTGTACAGGAGCGATGTGTGCTAACGCTAACACACTCACAGGTATGACTCACCTGTACAGGAGCGATGTGTGCTAACGCTAACACACTCACAGGTATGACTCAGCTGTACAGGAGCGATGTGTGCTAACGCTAACACACTCACAGGTATGACTCACCTGTACAGGAGCGATGTGTGCTAACGCTAACACACTCACAGGTATGACTCACCTGTACAGGAGCGATGTGTGCTAACGCTAACACACTCACAGGTATGACTCACCTGTACAGGAGCGATGTGTGCTAATGCTAACACACTCACAGGTATGACTCAGCTGTACAGGAACGATGTGTGCTAACGCTAACACACTCACAGGTATGACTCACCTGTACAGGAGCGATGTGTGCTAACGCTAACACACTCACAGGTATGACTCACCTGTACAGGAGCGATGTGTCCTAACGCTAACACACAGGAAACGCTACCTTGTGTGAGACACATAATTAACACACAATGTATAACAAGCCAAAATAAATTCCATTGTGGACTGCAGACTGAGATGGAGGTGCTTGGTTGTGTGACACTCCATACAGCACACATTGCAAAACAGAGTCACTTACCAAACCAGAGAATAATAATAATAATAATACTAAAAATAATAATAATGACATTTATAACACATGATGTCCTGTGTAATAATCTAACAAGGCACAGTGCTCCCATTTTAGGAGCGTTTGCTCAGGAATAGTGGTCTGTGCTAACTCAAAAAATACTATCAGAGCACATCTACTTATTGGGATACATTAGTGTGCTCCTTGGAATAAATGTTAGCATAGTATATAGTATATAGCTGATATAGTATCTCTCTGGCAGCTCTGTAGTGAGCAGGGAAAGTTCTTATCGCACGGAATAGACCCACAAAACACCATGAAGGCTGAAGATCTCCAGCAGAGAGTAGCCGCCATTTTACCCGTGGAGGGAGGAGAGAGAATGCTAACTCTGCTATTGCTAACGCCGTCACCTGGTCAGACAGTAAAGACGGGAAAAGTCAGGAGGATCTTCAACACTTTTCCTCACGACCCCCCCCCCCCCCCGTCCCTCTGACCCCCCCACCACACCCCACCCCAACCCCCTCCTCCCTCTGACCCCCCCACGCCACCCCGACCCAGCACCCAGGCAAACAACCCCCGCCCCCTACCCTGACCCCCTCCTCCCTCTGACCGCCCCACCCCACCCCGACCCAACACCCAGGCAAACGACCCCTGCACCCCACCCCACCCTGACCCAGCACCCAGGCAAACGACCCCCCCATACCCCCCCCCACCCCGGGCAAACGAGCAGTATCTGAGCACTCTCTGAAACCCCGCTGCCCCCACTCCTCCGGTGTGTGTACACACACTCAGGTAATGTTGTCCGTCTCTGATATTGATGACAGCCCAGCTGAGAAAGCAGGATTGCCAACAGGGCTCGTTCTGGAAAGAGAAAACATTCCGTCTGTGGATAAAGGGTGGGCTTATCAGCGCCGTCTTTGTGCAATGTTTTCTCCTCGATATAATCGCTTATCACTCCTCTCTCCCTCTCTCTCTCTCCCTCTCTCTCTCTCTCCACCGTATTTGCTTACCTGTAAGAGTAAGGAGGCCAGAACGATTGCGTTTTCTCTCCGAAATCTTCAGACAGCGGCAGGCTTTGTGGGCCCGGGAGAAAGTTGAAGGTCGCTGCGGTATTGAGAGGCGGGGGAACTATTCCATTAGACACACAAACATTTTTCGGATATTTAACCCCAGCGAAAGTCGCGGATTCTCGGAGGATAAGGAAACAAACACAGGCATCGGGCCCAAGGCGTTTCAGAGCGAAGTCACGGACGTTCAGTGAGTTCGGCTTTGAATCGCGCAGTCGTGCAGAAGCACCGGGGCTGATGAAAAGGTGTTGAGATGCAGGAGGACACGCGGAACTCTGAACACGCTGAAACTAAACGATGGTCACTCAAGTTCTCCATCGGTTAAATGGAGGTCCATAACGCTCAACCACACACGTTGCTTTGACTCTCTCTCACTCTCTCGCTCTCTCTTTTGACGGTCAAGACTGAGGAACCTCAGGGCAAAGGGTAAATGTGCTCTACCTGAGGGGGGGGGGGCAGTTTGGGATGGGGGGGTAGGTTTGGGGTGATGATCAGTGAAAATCAGCCTTTTGTCTTTCCTAATGAATATGTCCTTCTGCTGAGGAAGGAGGGGGCGAGGGGGGGTTCTGTGGGGGGGGAGGGGGGGCTCCTGCATATGAATGCAGGGAGAGGGAAGTACACGTATGGACACCCCCACTCTGAGGGGAGAGGGCATTCATCTACAGTGAGTGACTCTGGCATGAAAGAGAACCCCCCCCCCCCCCAAAAAAAAAACACGGGGGGGTTAAATCTGGGCCAGAGCTGGACTACAGAGAGAGAAGAAAAGAGGGAGGGAGAGAAAGAAAGGAGAGGAAAGGGGGAGAGGGAAGAGGGGGAGAGGAGAGGAGAGGAGATAGTGGATAAACAGTGACTAAGCTTCGTGTGTTTTCGGATGTCACCACTATTGTTTACCCTGTTCTGCACTGACAGAGGTGTCTCCACCGATGAGCCGGGCTCACAAATGAAATTGGGCAGAGCGAATAGAGGCACGGCCCAAAGGAATGACACGCCACTCCAACAGAGACGCACCAGGACGGTGAACACTGGCAGTATCAGACTCTGTTTGTGTGCAACATGAGCTTGTGTAGGCGCTTAATTCTCCACGTAAATCCCTTTGGGTTTCTGACTGGAAAGGTGGAGGAAAGTCCAGGGGTCAGAAAGTAAAAGTCCTGCCGTGTGTTTCTTCCACCCATGAACTCAGCTAGACGATTTCACCGATTAGTTCTGACCTCCTGACTAAAGAATTGTGTTGATCTGGGTGATTTGGGCATAATACTGGGGAGGACTTTTACACAGGTAGTACAACAGCCTGCAAGACCTTCAGGAAAGTCACATTCAACTTTATTAATAAAAAAAACACTAAATTAAGAAGGCTAGGATGTTTACATCTCCAATCTAATTTGTGGTGGTAAAATTACCTATTTTACGCATTTGTACCACCACATAATCTGAGCAAACGAGTCAGTGTTCTTTCAGCAAATTTCTTAAACACCATCTTGTCTTTAGATTTTGAAAGGTTCTGACGGTGTGTGCTTTCTCCGACCGAGTGAGAGCCTTGTTGGCCAGTCCTTATCAGGATCAGATAGACGATGTTTGTCTGTTTGTAAAATAAATCGATTGTTTAACCTCCGTTCCCCTCTTTCCAAGACAAACATGCTGAATGTCACTGAAGCGGTGCTAATAGGGAGTTTAAGTAGGTGAGTGGTAAATTAATGTCTCAGTTCAGAGATTACCGCGGTGATTCACACAGGTAATGTTGATGAAACACGCACCTGTAAACCATTAAGATGTTGCTCAAGTGGGAGGGGTGTGACTTTGACAGACACATGTCTCCAGGAGATATTTAGCAGCAGATTAGTCACCAGCTGTGGGACTTTTTAACCACTTTACCACAGAAGGTTCATATTGTGGTAGAATTGCATCGCAAACCAGTTAGTGTTGAAGTTTAAAGTGTCACAGTTGTTTATGTGGGAAACTAAATGATAGGCAGAACTCGGGTTTACTGAGGGAAAGATCACACACGTACTTGTAGAAGGTAAAAGAAAAGGACCTACTGATTGGATAAACTTATAAAGTACCAGAATATTTTTTGTGATTTGTGACAATCGTGGTGTGTTTGCATTTTGGTGCTCACACCTGCTCACATACAACATGTGTGTGTGTGTGTGTATATGTATGTGTGTGTATGTGTGTGTGAGTGTGTGAGTGTGTGTGTATGTGTGTGAGAGAGAGCGAGAAAGAGAGAGATGGTTTAAGGTGTGTGTGCACTGATCTGTACACTGATGTAAATCACTGCCATTTTGATTGTAGTTCATGGACACAGTTGGAGGATGTCTTGTGTGTGTGTGTGTGTGTGTGTGTGTGTGTGTGTATACGTGTGTGAGTGTGTGTGTGTGTGTGTGTGTGTGTATACGTGTGTGTATGTGTGTGTGTGTGTGTGTGTGTGTGTATACGTGTGTGTGTGTGTGAGTGTGTGTATACGTGTGTGTGTGAGTGTGTGAGTGTATACGTGTGTGTGTGTGTGTGTGTGTGTGTGAGTGTATACGTGTGTGTTTGTGTGTTTCTCTCCTGCAGGCATGCTGGGAGATCGAGTAACAATAATGATATTCCCCGCGCAGTTTCACTCTCCAGGATCTTTCCGGAACAGCGGCGCGAAAAGCAGAGACGATGTGCCAATCACGGCTGTGCCAGGCGCCGGTGTTCGACACAGTAAACACAGTAAACACAGTAAACAGGGTCACACAAAGGGGTACGGGCGCGGGGCCAGGGGCCCCCCGAGGAGCCGCCAGAGCGGGCGATAGCACGTGCTAACGACGCCTCAGGGCTAGCGGCCGTCCCAGGGGAGCGACCCGGTGTTTAAACTCCTCAACTCTTCTCCTCCTCATGCAAACACGTTCTCAAGAGCCGCAAGACAACACCATCGACTCCAATAAACACCGCGTCTGATGTGCAGAGAGGAACCTGAATATTTATCACTGGATAGTCGGTGTTTAGCAGCGAGGCAAACGCACGCAGAAGAACGGGAACTGTAACGTTGTACATGCACTTTTTGTTTTCAGGTAAAGACAAAGCCGTATCATTCAACTATGACTCAATTATGAAAGATTATGTGGAAAAACATCTTTAATTAATAACCCGGGAGCGTGAACGCCTCACTGCGGAGTCAGGTAGTCAGGTAGCGGCCTTTTCCCATTTTAAAGATGGAAGACGAGTCCTCTTAAGCGAGGCCACCCTGTCACTCAGACGCTGAAACAATGAGCAATTTAAAAAATCTAATTAGCAGCCGAGACACAGACGGAGAAAGGAGAGCGAGAGAGCGAAAGAGAGAAAGAGAGAGAGGGAGAAAGAGAGAGAGAGAGAGAAATCAACAAAAGAGGGAACGGGGGACCTTATGAGGAGTCGGCGGCGCTGAATGCGGAGGAAGACTTCACATTATGAGCGGGGTCTCTCGCTGAGCATCATGGGCCTTTCAGTCGCCACTAATGAGGCTGGCCTTGCACAAATACCCACTCAGCGCTCAATCCCACAATCCTCTTTGTGTCACGTATAGGCGCTGCGCAGACCGCGGGCTGACGCAGGGCACAGCCGGCGGAGGTGTGGCGTCCTTGTTTCCCCCTCCGTCGCCGCACAATAACCGGCCGCCGCTTTCAGGCGCCAGGGCCGGGCGAAGGGGAGACGTGTGAGTTAGACACTTCACACCTACGTACACACACCGCGGAGTGTGTGTGTGTGTGTGTGTGTGTGTGTGTGCATGTGTGTGTGTGTGTGCGTGTGTGTGTGTGTGCGTGCACATCCAGTTCAAGTTCACGCTTATTGTCATGCGCATAAAAATTCCTCTCAGAATTAAAGTGCAGTGACATTCTTGTGCCTCGGCACTCTCAGTCTGGCATAGAAAAGAAGATAAAAGACGTAAAAACATAGGGAAAAAATAAATACTTCAGTCAATGTCGTGTGCGTGTGTGTGTGTGTGTGTGTGTGTGCGTGTGCACATCCCTGGCAGCTGACACTACTGCCCTGCTCACAGGAGTGTGTGGGCCAGAGCCATCCTGGCACAACACAACCACCGTCTCTGGGCGTCACAGAGACGGTGCGTAAGCACAGAGCAGTCAGGTCATTTGGGCCCATTCAAGGGACGCCATTAATTTGGAGATGCACAATATCATACACACACCAAAACACTGGATTATCTGTGTGTAGATGAATCAATGCAGATGACTCATTCCCACAAAGTTAACTTGGAAGAATTAGTTTTTTGTTTTTTTTTACTGGGTCACTGCAGTGTTCCACAGGAAGTAACATTAAATCTACGCCAACATTGTAGTAAATACCGACCCAAGGTCATTGAATAGTATTGTCCGCTGTGCTTTAATGCTCCATAAAAAAACCAGGAAAGCAACTCGTATACATTGAATGAAGAAGGTTAATAAACACATAAGTTCGGTATGGTTCAGTTTCATATGCCCTTCGATGGGCTGAGTGCTCTTGATTAAATCCATGGGTTCCTGTGGAACGTACAGCAGGCAGGAACACAACTGAGAGCTTGACATGGAGTGAGATGGGGGGGTCGGATCAGGGGAGCGGGGGTTATCCGGCTGTTGCAGCAGTCTGAAGAGGACTGGCCCCCTGAGGGGTCAGTGCAGTCTAACCCCAGAACGGCCAGCGTTAGGTGTGTGAGTGACGGCTCGTTTCCCTCGTACGGGTGGACAGCCCCGTCTCCGTCAGGGCGACGCGTTAACGTGCCGGTTTCTCCGCGAAGTGACTAAAAAAACCCACCTTTTCAGGCTAACCCCTCAATTAGCACTTTATTTCTCTTTAGAAAAAGAGCACGGTCTCTCCCATTGTTTCTCAGGTCTCGTGTCACACCTTAATAACAGCAATTACCCGAGTGTGACCTCGTTCCGCTCCACGTCTCCTGCCAAAGCCCCAAAGGTGCTTCACCTCACGTCTAGGACTGCTCCCACTGTCTGTACGTCCACACCTTACAATTACCAGGTTCAAACTGACAAAAATCAGTTGGTGTCACAGATATGTTGTTTATAGGGCACTAAATATACCGTACCAGGCAAAAGTTTACACCTTGCTCTTTTCTGCCTTTTTTGATTAATGTTTTATTTACAGTGTTTGTAATCAAATAATTCATACGAGGTCAAAGTGCAGATTGTCACTTTGGTTTTTATTAAACCACATTTTTCTACATTTTGCCTTCACCGTGTGGTAATTACAGCACTTTTTATACATACCGCAACTGTCACTTTAGTTCTGGTAAGTAGGCAAACAAATGTGCAATATCTACACACACACACACACACACACACACACACACACACGTATATACTGTAGATATACGTATATTCCATTATGAGAATGCAACAGAGATTTTCTCAGTGTATTAGCAGGAGAATAGCAGGATTAGAGAAGCCAATGGAAATAGCTGAGGGGGGGGGGGTAGGTTCATTAAGCCCAATTCCTGCCTGCCCCCCCCACACACACACACACACCCCCCCCCATCCCTTACCTTCAGTTCATACACGGGGAGCGATTTCCATATGAACAAAGGTTGTGATACGGAATGCAGAACAGTTACCTGGTAAACACCCCCTCCGCACACACACACCCCCAACACCCCCCTGTACCCCCTATCACCTTCATTAATACCCCACACTCTAAAGCAGGGGAGCAGCATTCCCAAAACGCCACAATTATCCGGCGCATAAGACCCACTCTCTGCATTTATTAAGAGGTAATTTCGCTAAGCGCTAAGGCTAAACGCCGGAAGAAAACTGTTAAAATGCACAGTTTCCTCAGACATAAAAGCTAACCCTCTCTCTCCTCCCGCTCCCCACTCGCATAATCCACAGCGATGAGAGATGGGCTTGGCTTAGCATGGCGGATTATTTGTTTATTCCAGGCTAGAGCGCGGCATTGTGTGAGATTTGTTGGTTCGCAGAGCAAACAAAACAATCTGATACTCTTTAAACCAAAGGCGTTTCGGAGTTCAAAGTCGGCCTCGCAACAGCAATTTATACATATTATGATTATTAATTATCCATCTTTTCCACATGCTAGATTCTCCGGAAGGAAGGCAAACCCCTTCCCTCACCACATAAATAAGTTTTTGTACTTATTTGATACTACAGTTTTGAGGCATAATGTCAGACTGCTCTGCAGGGTAAACCTGTACAGACTGTAACAGGAGAGGCCTGGCATGGCTCATCACCGTGTCCCAAACAAACATCACGTAAACGCAGCCCGCGGTTCCATTACGGGCCTTTCTTCTGTTATATTTCATCTCCCGTGAACACCATGAGCAAACACCGGCGCTCCACGCACCCGTGGGATTTGCACAGAGATTACCGTCGCATTCAGATTTCTGAAAAGATCTGAAAGTGAGAGCACACGGGACATCCCGTTCCGAGACGCGGGATCCAGGGCCCGTCAAACGGAGCGCTAAGAAGAGGAGGAAGCCACAAAGCAGAGCCCCAGGGCGGGCGCAGCCGCCCACAGACAAACACGCGGCGCATTAGCGGGGGGGAGAGTCGCCCCGCCCGGTGGGCCAGCCCTGGCTCAATGCCATTGCAGCCTCCAGCGGTCCCACCAAACTGTGGGAACATCGATCCAAAACGCACCGGCACCTGGCCCAGGTAGCGCCCAATCACATCGACGCACGCTGCGGAATTATGGGCACACTCAGACTCCCTTCTAAAAGACTGTGAGAACCCAGAGCGTAGTGTCACTGGAGGATAGTCCTAGTGGTTAAGGTGCCTGTAGCCTAGCGGCTAATGTGCTTGTCTGGGACCTGGAAGGTTGGTGGCTCAAGCCTCAGTGTAGCCACTATAAGATCCACACAGCCGTTGGGCCCTTGCGCAAGGCCCTTAACCCCACATTGCTCCAGGGGGGATTGCTAGAGTTGGGTGGGGCTACAGAATAGTACCCAGTGGGTAGGACTACGGCTAGCCTTAGGCTGCACTAGGCCCCATGGCCTCTGTATGGGGAACATTGCCAAGTGAGAAGGTATGTTTCAAAAATATAGTCTGTCTAGGGTCTTTGGCCATAGCATGGCAACTTATGCCTATTTCTTTTGTTTTTGTACAGTTTTTGTTTTGCTTATTTTTCACGTGTCCTGATTTGTGCGCTGTAAATATCTGCACTTCTTGAGAAAAAAATAAATAACACTCCTCTTTATAAATGATCTGTCGACTCCACTGCTGGCTATCCTGTCACAAACACTTCCTGCTTTTACCCAGCATGCATTGCTCTATCCCACACTTCCTGCTGCTACTCAGCATGCTTTGCAAATCATAAAGACTCACAAAATGTGACTAAACAGTGAATGATTAAAATAATGAGTCGTAATCAGTCAGTAGTCAACAATCAATAAGATTTATAAAATAATTAGTGAGGAGCGGCAGTGTTCCATTGACATAATTATATTATGTTAAATGTGTAAAATATGTTGGGTTTGACATGGAAGATGAGTGTTAAAATATGAGTAATGCACAGATTAATTTTCAGAGATTGTTTTTGAGATGCACATTGTTCTGTTGCTCAGTTCCGTGACGGGGCAGGTTCAGTGTTACGGTTTGTGCTCGTAGGAGAGCAAGGTGTTAAAATATCTGTCATGTCAAGTTGGGCGGCATTTCATCAACAAGACACAATTACATGCAAGGTGTCAAAATAACAGTTTGAACTTGCAGACAGCGTGTTGGCAGGAGCCGGTGTTTTTGGGGGTGTGATTAAGCACTCGACGGAAGGGATGGCAAACACACGCTACCAGCTACCACACACTAAACACACGCTACCAGATGCTGCAAACGTGTTCCTCCAACACGCCAGGCGACAGACAAAAACACCCAGAGTGTTCATAAAAACAAAAAAAAAAAAAAAAAAACCCAATATTTTATTTATTTTTTGCCATTTGAAAATTAACTGTCCAGTTTTATTCATGTCATCGAGGCATCAGGGAGGGGGGGTGAGAACGCGACGCTGAAAGCTAAAAACACGCAGACAGCAAGCGGAGAGGGAGCAGGACAGGAGATGGGGCGTAAGAGCACTCTGCCCAATTATGTCAGAATCTGAATGTCTCCGCCGGCGTCGGGGGGGGGGGCCGGGACTCCAGACGGCCGCAGAAACGCGGGCCGGTGTCAAAACACCGCTTAGCGCGCGCCGCAGGGTGGAGGCGAGGGACAGGGAGGCCTGTCACTCAGCACAAGCCCCGCCCCCCCGGCGCGGTGAAACGGCAGTTTGCTGCAGGAGACTCTTTGGACTAAACGGGCGGAGTCACGTCACACACACACACACACACACACACACACACACACACACACACACACACACACACACACACTCACACACACACATATACACACACACACACACACACACACACACACACACACACCCACACACACAGTCACGTCACACACACACACACACACATATACACACACACACACACACAGACACACACACACAGACACACACACACACACACACCCACACACACAGTCACGTCACACACACACACACACACATATACACACACACACACACACACACACACACACACACATATACACACACACACACACACACACAGTCACGTCACACTCTGGCAAAGATCTCCCCCCCCAGTGCCATGGAGATCTGCCAAACATGGAGACCTCATACACACACATACAAATACACCACACACATACATATACACACACACACGCACTCATACACACACCCACATACGCATAGACCACATACACACACACACACACTCACATACACACTCATACCCACACACATACACACATACACCACATACACACACATTTACACTCACACACACACACACACACACACCACATACACACACAGACACATACAAATACACCGCATACACACACACACATACACACACACACAAAGGGTGTATACACAGGTAAAGTCTGTATTCCTTTAAGATGACACAATCTCAAACAGCAGTCTAGATTACTCTCTGGATAATAAAAACAACAGAGATATCAAATAACAGGAACTCACTGTCCTGGAGGCCCAGAGCTGAGATAAAAGGTCTGATTCATTCATTCATTTCAGAGATCATTCATTTCACTGAGACTTCCTCCGCACTTCCTGTCCATCCACAACTTGATGATGAGCATCTCCCATCCGTTAAATATGACAAGGGGATGTTCTCACTCACAATACCATTGGGACAATAAACAAAGGTTATATAAGTGAGATTTGTCAGTTATTAACTGGGAATTAATTTGTGCAATGTTCGCTGAACTTGTTTTAGCAGCGACGGCTTTGGTCTGTCTGGTTTTGAGTAAGTGCATGTTAATACACTGTGATCAACAACACATTTGTGGCCAAATAAATAATTCATTCAGAGCAAAATGCATATGAGATTAGAATATCCTTCATTGACTGAACATTCTACTGCTGATGTCACAATCGCCACTGGTGACTGGAAGCAGCGGAGTTCTAGAACACTGACTTTGGAATTTTGAGAAAGAAATTCCGAACTAACGACGGGTTAAGGGGAGGTGAGTGGGAACAGATATCTGGAACAAAAGCAAAAGGACAGAGTTCCTCAGTGACACACACACACACACACATGCACCGCTTCCAGTTCCCGCATTCATCCACCTGCGGGAGCGGGCGACTCATCAGTGACTCAGCTATGACTTGGCCATGACTCCTTCAGCCGGGGGATCAGCGGGAACTGACCAAAGATCGGAATCCGATGAAACCGGAGGAGGCAGAACTGAAGAAGGGCGTCCCGCACCGCTCCGAGGCACAAAATGGCTGAGCTCACCCATTCAGCGGGAAGATGCGCAACGCAGCGTCAGACTTAATCATCCGCATTAGGAGGGCCCGGCGTCTCCTGTGCGAGACGCTGCTGTCGGCTGGCTGGACCGCGCGGGATCAAAGCCTGCGCTTGTGTTCCAGGTGCTGTCGGCGGCGATAGAGCGCGAGGGCTTTGTAATTTATCGTTTCCCGCCGAGCAAGAAATTGCCCTTGCTTTGAATTCCCCCGCGGAAGGACAGAGTGACGCAACGCTTCGCCACGGAGACCGCGCTTTCGGACCGTCTGTAACTCCAGGACTCTCTCTCTCTCTCTCTCCTGTAATTCGCTCGGCTTCTCACGCGCGCTGTCGATAAACCTGAGCGGCTGTTCTTAACGAGGCGAGAACATTCCGGACTCACTTTCAGAAGTGCATGGCCAATTAATTAATTAGGGGTTAAACAAAGCCTTCAATGGCTTCCTGCTCTGTTATCTGCGCCTCCCCTCACAGACTCCCCCCCAGAGCGCACACCTGTGGAGTAAGCTCCTTACACCGCGCCACAACATTTAATTAGCATTATTTCAAACGGCAGGCCTTCACATAATCATCTATTTATTTTATTGCCAAAAACACAGACTAATACTTCATCCCTGTGTTAGTGAGGTCATCCCTTTGCATAGCCGTAAAAATAATATAAATTACTCCACAAGACAGCTCTATTAGAAATTATCACTCGCTTTCTTTTATCGTTTATTACAGATGTATAGCATTGCTTTTGTTGTATCTTTAACCCACCCATAACTTACACACAAAGTGCTAAATGATAAAATGCTAGCAAAAAATAAAAATTTTCCTTTGGCTTTGCTGGTGTTTGTGTTGAGTGGGCTGGTGTAAAATAAGTGTTCACATCTCTTTCTGAATCACACTTTCTGAGAGTGTTAAAACAAATGACAGAAAGGTAAAAAGCACAGCTTTTAGCTTTCTTACTTCATACTATCCGGGAACAAACTTTCTCCTGTCCTCATTTTGGGTTGTTTTGCTGCGGTTCTCGGGCGAGCTCGTTAGCGGGAGTTAATTAGCTGTTTGCCTGAGAGGCGGCTAATCCAGCTCTGCCAGGCCTGGGCGGTCCCCTGGGCCCGATGTTCAGGGGCCCCAGGGCCCCCAGGGGCCGTCCACAAAGCACCAGATTTATGAGAAACGTACACAAAACCGCAGCCGCTCAGGACCGGTGCAGAAACCGCTCCGCAGAGCCAGACAGGAGCTGCTCACGCTCCCTTTGATCTCACCGCTCACCGGCGCTGTAAAACACTGCTCTACGGTCATGTGTGTTACTGTAAAACACTGCTCTACGGTCATGTGTTCTACTGTAAAACACTGCTCTACGGTCATGTGTTCTACTGTAAAACACTGCTCTACGGTCATGTGTGTTACTGTAAAACACTGCTCTACGGTCATGTGTGTTACTGTAAAACACTGCTCTACGGTCATGTGTGTTACTGTAAAACACTGCTCTACGGTCATGTGTGTTACTGTAAAACACTGCCCTACGGTCATGTGTTTTACTGTAAAACTCTGCTATACGGTCATGTGTTTTACTGTAAAACACTGCTCTGTGGTCATGTGTTTTACTGTAAAACACTGCTCTACGGTCATGTGCTTTACTGTAAAACACTGCTCTACGGTCATGTGTTTTACTGTAAAACACTGCTCTACGGTCATGTGCTTTACTGTAAAACACTGTTCTACGGTCATGTGTTTTACTGTAAAACACTGCTCTGTGGTCATGTGTGTTACTGTAAAACACTGCTCTACGGTCATGTGTGTTACTGTAAAACACTGCTCTACGGTCATGTGTGTTACTGTAAAACACTGCTCTACGGTCATGTGTGTTACTGTAAAACACTGCCCTACGGTCATGTGTTTTACTGTAAAACTCTGCTATACGGTCATGTGTTTTACTGTAAAACACTGCTCTGTGGTCATGTGTTTTACTGTAAAACACTGCTCTACGGTCATGTGCTTTACTGTAAAACACTGCTCTACGGTCATGTGTTTTACTGTAAAACACTGCTCTACGGTCATGTGCTTTACTGTAAAACACTGTTCTACGGTCATGTGTTTTACTGTAAAACACTGCTCTGTGGTCATGTGTTTTACTGTAAAACACTGCTCTACGGTCATGTGTTCTACTGTAAAACACTGCTCTACGGTCATGTGTTTTACTGTAAAACACTGCTCTACGGTCATGTGCTTTACTGTAAAACACTGTTCTATGGTCATGTGTTTTACTGTAAAACACTGCTCTGTGGTCATGTGTTTTACTGTAAAACACTGCTCTACGGTCATGTGTTTTACTGTAAAACACTGCTCTACGGTCATGTGCTTTACTGTAAAACACTGTTCTACGGTCATGTGTTTTACTGTAAAACACTGCTCTGTGGTCATGTGTTTTACTGTAAAACACTGCTCTACGGTCATGTGTTCTACTGTAAAACACTGCTCTACGGTCATGTGCTTTACTGTAAAATCATGGCTCTGCTCTTGTTGATGTGTCTGTGCAGCTGGGTCTTCTCTGCTTGCTCTCCATTCAGCACCAGGGCACTACAGGCTGTGCCCCGCCAGGGAACCAAACCTGCAACCTCCAAGGTAAAGTGGCATTTATATAGCGCCTTTATCCAAAGCGTTGTATGTGCAATTGATGCTTCTCATTCACCCATTCATACACACACTCACACATTAACGGCGATTGGCTGCCATGCAAGGCTCGAACCAGCTCGTCAGGAGCATTTAGGGGTTAGGTGTCTTGCTCAGGGACACTTCGACACGCCCAGGGCAGGAACCGGCAACCCTCCGACTGCTCTAACCGACTGAGCCAGTGGCACCCACAAGGTCAAGGCCCAGCGCTCTGAACACTACACCACACCCCCCATGTGACCCATGTGTGACCCAATGGTGATGAGGGGACCCCCCCCCCCACCCCCACCCCCACCCCGACCCCCACACCCCCCCACCCCACTTCACTGTAAAGTACCTACACATGAGCTCCCTGCAGAATGAAGACCAGTATTACTGCTAGTGCTACTATGATGATGATGATGATTATTATTATTATTATTATTATTACGTGAAAATTCCCTTGAGCAAGGCCCTTAACCCTGAATTGCTCCAGGGGAGGATTGTCTCCTGCTTAGTCTGATCAAGTGCACGTCGCTCTGGATAAGAGCGTCTGCCAAATGCCAATAATGTAATGTAATGTAATGTAATGAATAATGATGATGATGATGATGATGATGAGGAGGAGGAGGGTGATGGTAAACACATATAGTAGTGGATATTACATTATTAATGTAAGAGGATTTTGGTAATATAGGTAATGTCGCACGTTATTAGCCGGCTGTAAGGAGGTTGCGCCTTTTGCGCAGGGAGCCGTCACCCCTCCATCACTTTCCCCTGACGGAGACTTCCGGCAAGAACAATATTCAGTTGCAAGTTGCGATAAACACATCAAATGCCAGTGTGAATTGTTTCAGGCTGCGATTGTAACGAAACGAGGATAAAAAACCGGTCTTTTATATGACTTTCAGTCTTCGAGACTGACTCACTCCGCCACAAAGGGAGACGCGCTTTAAATCGTAAATATACAATGGCTCTTTGTTTCGCCTTTGTCGCGCCTGACTTTTCGGAAAAAGCCGGAGTAAATCTTAACAAAAATGCGTTATTAGTTGTTAGCGGCCTACGTTTGTATCATATGAAATAAAAGAATGTCATATAAGTGCAATTTTAATGGCTGTGAGTGTGACTGCATAAGTAGCACATGTCAGCGCGCTGTGTAGAGGAGCGCCACATGATATCTTTGTCGTGAAAGACAACCTGCATGTCCCTCTGTCATAACAGCGCTCACTCAACGCTAACGCTGCCACCGAAAGCGGCAATTTACATTAAAATTAATTACCGCCAATAATTAAACTTTTTCCGCGGCACAGCCGACGGGGAGAACGGAGGGAAATGTTAATAATTGTTGCGAAAATAAGGAGTTTCTTCTTCTATCCCAACGCGTTAATGCGCGGGAAGATCTCAACTAAAAACAAGTTACATTTATGGACTATAAAACAAATCTATACATAAAACACACACATACACACATATACTGTATATCCGCACACATACTGTATGTATACTGCACATGTAAAACACACACATACACATATACTGTACACCTGTATATGCTATGCTGTACATATAGAATAGAGGTGTCAAACTCCAGTCCTGGAGGGCCACAGTGTCTGCTGGTTTTTGGGTTGTTCTCAGAACCTGTGGTTCACTTAAGTCATTGATTGGCTAAAGAATCGACGCACCTTGTTCTGGAGGCCTTAATTGACAGCTGATTGAAAGGAAACCACAAAAACCAGCAGACACTGCGGCCCCTTGGGACTTCAGTTTGACACCTCGGATATAGGCAGATAAATGATAAATAGAGGGATAGATAGATGGATAGATAGATGGGGTCACATATGGACTGCGCATTAACCCCCCTACATGGCACACAAGGAAGGTACTTTAGTGTTAACCCCAGAGGGCAATTTCCACTTTTGTACTTGTCCTATAAAAGTGTCAATATCTCAAAAGCAATTTAGTGCACACACATGGTTAATACTTACATTAAAGAAGAGGCTTGTGCCATTCAGATTCAGAAATTTGAGGCAGAACACATTTATGTCAGAGCATGTACAGACAGTGTACTCAAAAGTTACACTAAAATACAGAAAACATACCTTATATTTTTATAGTTTAGCCCTGAATATCTCAACTTCTAAGTCAAGGGCCAACCCAGAACTACTTTATATTTGTGCACAAACATGATGTCAACATAACATATCGACGACAGGCATTCAAATTCCACATTCTTTTCCCCAAAACTGCACCGAGATGTCCTCCAGTGTCCCTAAATCTCTCCAAAAACAAAATACAATAGTGCATATGTTTTTACCCAAACTACAGACTCTTTTCTCTCCCTCATTGAATCGGCAGTAATTTTAAATGAGACTCTATGACTCTCCGAATACAAAGAGACGTCATTCTGCTACTGTACCTAACCAAGGCTGCGTTGATCAGATGGGTACTTTGGTAATTAACTGCTAAAATTGGGGCCATTTTGTTCTCCTTCCAAATTTAGTAGCCCGTTCTACTGCCTGAAGAGGCCTTCCCTCTCCAGAGGGAGCTACACGTACCGATGAGCAGAAAATCATTTACGCAACAAACATAGCAGCACTTACAGCCGCACTACCCACTAAATATTAAATATTATTTAATATTTTTAAGATAAGCAAATAAGTCTTTCCGTCTTCTTTATTCAAGGCCATGGAATTGATCCTGCAGCCCTGCATGAGGGGATTATACAGCCACATGGGGGGGGGGGGGGTATATGGTATTGAATGGATAGTTAGCCACCCTACTCTAGCACATGGCCACACCCACACAAAGCCATTGTATCATGAGGCCTATGAGTATCATAATTTGTTATTTAGCTGATTGTTGATGAGACTATTTTGTTGTACGTCGCTCTGGATAAGAGCGTCTGCCAAATGCCATTAACGACTAAGCAGAGGACAATCCCCCCCGGGAGCAATGTGGGGTTAAGGGCCTTGCTCAAGGGCCCAACAGCTGTGCAGATCATATCGTGGCTGAAGAAGGGCTTGAACTACCAACCTTCCAGGTCCCAAACAGATGTTCCATCGCATACATAATCTCAAAACACTAGAGGAAAAGTCCGCAAGAGTAGCATAACCAATGGGCCAATCACACAACAGGCCCAGTACACTTCCTGTGGCGTCATACGCTGAATACTGTTTAACATTGACGTGTTTAGGAACACAAGAAAGTTTGTTCAAGCCAGCGACCAGATTTAGTAGCCCGTTCTACTCTTTTACTGAGAAAGAGGCTAATCGAGGATCTCACTTACGTCACTTCCTGGTGTGACCACGGAGCGTTGTTGAGCGGTGTATTGCTGTGTGTTCAAGCAAACGTTCACGTGATTTCAGCATGTACGCTGAGTAACCGTCACTGAGGAGTCGTAACAATTACAAAAAAAAAGTGGTATCACAACACACACATCTGATCTGAAGGCCACCATACAGAAACTTCCTCTGGATTAACGTCTGACACCTGACATCACCACGACATCAGATGTTAATTTACCCCCGTGTGCTGTGTAATGACATCGCTAAGCCCATCTGCTACACAGCAGATCGACATCAATGCTAGCGATGATGCCGAACCATTAGCCTTACAAACATAATGCGATCGGGTTACGCGCATATCTATCGTCAACCTCTCATTACCATCATCTCTTCCGAGTTAATTTGCAACTAGCAACTGCAACAGCGGCAAAGCAAAGTGACAGCATCTTGATGAAGCGAGAAGAACTTGTTTAGCGAGGGGACTTAAAAGCCGTTCCGAAAACAGGCGGTATTTAGTCTGGCAAACTGGCTTCGGGATTCATGAGAACTCCGGCAATCTTTAATCTTTTATCCCCGTAAGGCTAGGCGGAAGAGTTCCGATCTGACTCTAATCTGGCATGGTTTGTCCTATTTCTGCGCAGTAATCTAGCATGGTGAATTTAAATGATATTTCAGTATTTACAGCGATTATGCAGCGTTCATGCAGGCTGGTCTGCAGGGCAGGACCGACAAAGGTTCAAGTTGTAATAAGCAAAGCTATTTTAAGTTATTTCTTAAAGTTCACTCCGGTATTGAAATTGCCTAATGGAATATTTAACTCTTAACTGGTCTGCATATAGGAATGTGCACGCATGGGACTTTTTATGAGAATGTTTATGAGTCTAATATACATAAGGGCTCCTCTCACAGAAATGTATTACAAAATATAAAAACTATCTACTTGCTACGCACATATACGTATGTGCGTGTACTTGTGCATGTGTGTGTGAGATAGTACAATTGTGTATACTACGCTGGGGAATATACATACATTAATTTCGGTGATTATGTTGTATCATCCTAATCATCGTAATGGCCTGGATTCCATTTGTCCCCAAACTTTGACGAACAATTAAAAGCAAAAACTCCCCAAAGCTTAGGACAAATGTTGTTTGAATACTGGCTAATGTTTTCCAGGGAATGGTTGGTTTTGTTGGAAAAGGAAGTGGATAAGGTGGCCAGCTTTAGAGGATAAGAGGTGCTTGAGCCTTGGAACAGAATGTATCATTTTTAAAACAAACCTCCAAAGGCAGCTTTTGATAAAAAAAAAGAAGAAAAAAACAAGGTTCCTTGTGTTCACCGCCAGGACAAATTTCAAAATCATATTTCATTATCACTGAAGTTAACAGAACCACCTATTTGCTTAACATGCTTTTAGTGCTGAACATCAGGAGCAGTCCATTACCCTGAACGGAATCACTCAATTTCATCAGAGCACTATTCCTGAGATGCCTGGATTTCTCAGAGCCAAAAAACAACATGATGCCTAACAGTCTCTGCTGGCTGCTGCAGTGAGCATCTACTGACTGTAGATCTGTCAGTGCATCTACTGACTGTAGATCTGTCAGTACATCTGCTGACTGTAGAGCTGTCAGTACATCTGCTGACTGAAGATCTGTCAGTTTAGTTTAATCTGTGGAGTTTAGATCCTGTGGGCCACACTGCTTCTAGTGTTTACTTTACTTGATATGACGCAATGTTAAATAATTCTCCAGTAATGTAAAGTTTCTCTTGGATCTGATAGCAGGCAGGTTTTCTGGTGAACAAAGGAGTCTTGTTAGCTGCTGAATCACTTTTTCTGCACGGAAGAGAATATCCTGTTTCAATCTGTAGTTATTTCATAGAGGTTTTTTTTTTGTTGCATTTCATCAATGAAAACCTTTCTGAATTAAAACGTAGATATTTGTAAAACACGGAAATGTAATGAATTAAGGGGTCATTATACTACTCAACACAGCATAGAAACCAAAACTGAATCAGCATTTCACCTCTGCATGGGGTTATAATTCTGTGTTCGTGTGTTTGGGTCTTACAGGAGTAAAAGACAACACAGGGTACCTACGTTCATGGAATCAAAGTACAGCTCACACACAGGACTCTATGAGTCAGGGTTTGGGACTACAGAGCTACTCAACTCCACATCCTGCAGAGCTACTCAACCCCACGTCCTGCAGAGCTACTCAACCCCACGTCCTGAGGGCCGCAGTGCTACTCAACTCAACTTACTACCCCAAAAAGGTACCCAGTTATAGGCCTAAAGACCCTAACCCAGCGCTTCTCAACTCCACATCCTGCAGAGCTACTCAACCCCACGTCCTGCAGTGCTACTCAACCCCACGCCTGCAGAGCTACTCAACCCCACGTCTTGCAGTGCTACTCAACTCCACATCCTGCAGAGCTACTCAACCCCACGTCCTGCAGTGCTACTCAACCCCACGTCCTGCAGAGCTACTCAACCCCACGTCTTGCAGTGCTACTCAACCCCACATCCTGCAGAGCTACTCAACCCCACGTCCTGCAGTGCTACTCAACCCCACGTCCTGCAGTGCTACTCAACCCCACGTCCTGCAGTGCTACTCAACCCCACGTCCTGCAGTGCTACTCAACCCCACGTCCTGCAGGGCTACTCAACCCCACGTCCTGAGGGCCGCAGTGCTACTCAACTCAACTCAGCTTACTACCCCAAAAAGGTACCCAGTTATAGGCCTGAAGACCCTAACCCAGCGCTTCTCAACTCCACGTCCTGCGGGCCGCAGTGTCTGCAGGCATTTGCTCCAACCGTGCGCGACACCAGCTGATTTCACTAATTAGCTTCTTATCTGAGCCGAGCAGGTGAAGTAATGAGTGAAATCGGGAGGCGTAGCGCGGGGCGGGAGCGAACACCTGCACACCTGCAGACGGCCCGGAGGGCCAGGAGCCCTCGTGTTTATTTCACCACCGGCGAGCCGCATAAATAAATTTAAAAAAAACAAAACACACAAAAAAAAAAAAAAACTTTTCATCACCTTACACAGGACCCCGGGCGGAATGAAATGCGGTCCCGAGACGGGAGATTTGGTGGCCAATCCGAAAAGGTTTAATTAATTTTAAATGGCGCTTTTCAAACCGTGAGGGGGCCTCGGTGCGGTGGAGTGGAAAGGGGTTTGGAGTGGCGAGCGCCTAGCAACGGCGCTAATCTGGGCCTGCCTCGGCCGGCTCGTTCGGGAGGCTGACGTCAGCCCGTTGGAATCTGGAGCCGGGGCCGGGACGGGGCCGCGGGGCCCAGGCGGCGGAGGTGTGTGAACCCGGCTTAAATCCCGGCGTTCCCGGCGTTCCCGGCCCCGAACGCTTCCCAGGCTACCGGAGCGCCGCTCCGCTCGCTGCTCAAATCTCTTTCTTTTTTTTTTTTTCTACTGGAGAAATTCTGTTGATGCGTTAAAGAGGAGGGGGTTGGGGGCTTGAAAAGAAAGGGATTTTTCTTTTTTCAGTCTTTATAGAAGCCTGTGTGTGTGTGTGTGTGTGTGTGAATGTGTGTGTTTGTGTGTGTGTGTGTGTGTGTGAATGTGTGCTCGTATAAATGTTTATGTGTGTGTCTGCACGTGAGTGTGTGTACTGTATGTGCGTGTGAATGTGTGCTTGTATACATGTGTACTCTATGCGTGTGTGTGTGTGTATGTATGCATGTGTATGTGTGTGTGTATGTGAGTGTGTGTGTGTGTGTATGAGTGTGTGTGTGTGTGTGTGTGAGTGTGTGTATGTGTGTGAATGTGTGTGTTTGTGTGTGTGTGTGAGTGAATGTGTGTGTTTGTGTGTTTGTGTGTGAGTGTGTGTATGTGTGTGTGTGAATGTGTGTGTTTGTGTGTGTGTGAGTGAATGTGTGTGTGTGTGTGTGTGTGTGAGTGTGTGTTTGTGTGTATGTGGGTCTACCCGCATCCTGCGTGCATGTGGGGGCGCTGCTGCATAAACACACACATTTCACTCCACAACGCTACGCTAATGCTAAAAACAAGAAAACAAAAGTACAACCCTAGCGCCACCTCAATAGCACTTTTCTAAGTATCTTGGTGCTGTAGTTGGTTCCCTTTTTACTTACTGACTTGGCCTATTTGCCAGAACTAAACTTCATGGCTGTAGACAACTGATTCTTTATGTGAATTGTACCTCATCCAACCTGTTCTGTAGTTGTTCTAACGACCTTCGGCGGGCACTTATTATAGATAAAAGTGTGCCACATAAATGTAATGTAATGTAATGTAGGGAAACTACAACGGTAGATGTATCACAAACACACACCTGTGCTGTTTGCCGAGGTCTCACACACATCAATCTCCCTCTCTCTCCCCTGTGAGTCACTGCAGTCTGTTCACCTGCGCAGTGCTGTCTGTTCACCTGCGCAGTGCTGTCTGTTCACCTGCGCAGTGCTGTCTGTTCACCTGCGCAGTGCTGTCTGTTCACCTGCGCAGTGCTGTCTGTTCACCTGCGCAGTGCTGTCTGTTCACCTGCGCAGTGCAGTCTGTTCACCTGCGCAGTGCTGTCTGTTCACCTGCGCACTGCTGTCTGTTCACCTGCGCACTGCTGTTCACCTGCGCACTGCTGTCTGTTCACCTGCGCAGTGCAGTCTGTTCACCTGCGCATTAAAGCCTGTTTCTCTCGCTCGCCGTCTCCAAACAAAGGGACCTAAAAGGAGGAGAGGCGCGAGACTCTCGGGGAGAGAGGGGCGCGGGGTCGTGCGTGTGGGGCGCAGGAACACTCAGCCGTCCAGGCGAAGCTGCTCATCATGGGCACGGCCCACAGGCAGCGCTGCGCCGATAAGGGCCACACAAACGCAGGCTTTATCTCCGCCTGCAATATGAAACGTCCACGGTCACATATGACTGGCACGAACATTCTCAACAATTTATCAATTATTCACAATCCTGCCGCGGTGGGCAGGCATCAATCTGGAGATAAAGGCAGATCCTGTTTCTGCAAGCGCTCCGTTTTATTCCCCGTTTCTTTTTTTTTTCTTTTTTAGATTTTATTGCACTGTTCAAAAAAAAGAAAAGAAAAAGAAGTTGAATCGGAACACGCACATCACATTGCTGTGATTACTCAACAGAAATACATTTGTGGGTTTAATGGAAGCGCAGGGTCCAAACAAAGGCCTGGTACATCTGTTCTCCAGCGCCACGCGCTTCTCACCAAGGTTGAGTGTGTGCAGATATTTTGAGAGGACAGGAAGTTTACACTTGATATAAAAAAAACACAAAATAATAATCATTGTCAAGTTCTCTGAATTCCGCCGCGCTGGGGCCGGCCAGAACAGCGGTAAACAGTAAACAGCGCAGAGCGTGTGTGTTTTTCTCAGCGCAGAGCGTGTGTGTGTTTCTCAGCGCAGAGCGTGTGTGTGTTTTTCTCAGCGCAGAGCGTGTGTGTGTTTCTCAGCGCAGCGCGGTGGGGTAGAAGAGGGAAGAGTACCCGGCGTTGTTCGGTGTAGCAGCGCCCGGGTAACGCCGGCCCTAATTCCGCTCTCTCCGCGCGAGACAAGCACCTGTTGGAGTCGGACGCACGGACGGTCGCCGAGGCTCTGTCTCTCTCACGCGGCTCACGCGTGCGGTGCGGGGACGGTGAGGAGACACACACTCTCTCTCTGCGCAGAGTTTCGGTCGGGAGGAGCGGATCCCGGGGCCTTTGTCTCCCGGGCCCCGGTGTGTGTCCGACAGGCAGGCCCAAACGGCCGGGTCCGTTCCGGAGCGTTCCGGAGAATTCCGGCCACCCAGCGGTCTCAGCGGGAGCCCACCCTCACAGGAGCCTCAATCAAAACCTCCGGAGGACCCGTTTTTTTTGGGCTTTTTTTTTTTTTTTTTTTTTCAGCGTCCGCTGTGTGGGAATCGAGCAAGGGGCCGAGCTGAAATCCCGTCGCCAGGCAACCGGCGCCGCGATATGCCGGCGGAATATCATTAAAGTCGGAAAACTAAGCGGCCTTTTCGGAATTAGTAAACCTAATCAGCGCTTTTTTTCTCTCTCTTCGTTCTTTTTAAAAGAGACGCGATGATGCAACAACACAGTCCTTCAAGTTTTTTTTTTATTGTCCAAAAACATTTTTTTGTTCTTTGTGTCATACTTTCTGACAACACACACATACACCCGCGCACACGGGCACACACAAACAAGTATACACACATATATACACACGTATACACACACACATACAGCCTGACACACACAGCCTGCCCCCCAAACACACACACACACACACCCAGCCTGCCCCCCAAACACACACACACACACTCACACACACACACACACACACACAAACACACAGAGACAGACAGGTACACACACACAGACACACACACACACACACAGACCGGTACACACACACACACGTACACACACAGACATACACACACACACGCAGACAGGTACACACACACACACACACATGCAGACAGGTACATACACACGCACACACACACAGGCACACACAGACAGGTACACACACACACAGGCACACATACACACAGGCACACACAGACAGGCACACAGTCACGCACACATACACACACACACTCACAGACAGGCACACACACACACACACACACGCATACACACACACACACACGCACACACACACACACACACACACACTCACAGACAGGCACACACACACACACACACATACACACACACACGCATACACACACACACACACGCACACACAGACACACACACACACAGACAGGTTGTTGGTGAAATATGGGAACTGCTGCCTGTGCAGCTGGCCCTCTATCACAAGATTAATAAGTTGCCGTTTCCACGCCAACCAGAACCTAGCGGGAACTATCCTGCGCCGCGGTGTATTGTGGGTAACGGCCTCACCACAAGCTGGCCCGGTTTGCGGCTCTGTTTTGTCTCGGGGAAAACGTCTGCGGCAAGAATGATGTCACCGCGCGGGAGTCCAACAAGTTCACGCAAGAAACAGCAAAAAAAAAAAAAAAGAAAGGAAAATAAGTAAATAAATACATAAATAAGGCCAGGTTGTACCGGCTGAATAAGAACCAGCCATTAGCCAAGTATTCCAGGGCTTTGTAAGGTACTCTTTTCTTGGAAAGGGTTACTGAGGTGCTCGTATTGTGTTTTTCAGACAGAACACAGGAATCCTTTAGATCTGTAGTGCAGCTAGCGGTGGGAAACATAGTGCTTGGCAGGCCTTTATTTTTTTTTATTATATTTACCATGTTTACAATAACATGTACATTTATTATCAGTGTGTCACGGTTTAAATTGGGTTCCAACTTTAATGGTGTCACCGTGATAGTGAAAAGTTTGAACCTTCTCTCATTCAGGAACTGAAACCAAACGGGACAAAGCGAATCCTCAGACCAAAATATTATTTGATACATAAATAAAAAATAATTAGGAATCTTTTACATAAAGAGCTCATTTGAACATTCAGTACGTCTGAAGCTAAGCGAGCTGTATCAATACATGATGTGTATATAGGGGAAATAAATAATTCACCGCATATGCCATAAATAATACATTTACAGTGACATCGATTTCAGGCGAAGTTGAACAGCTATAACAACAGGGTTGAAAATGTATATGCATGCCATATTTCAGTAACAGTGATTTTCATTAAAAAAGTTAGCGGAATGGCAAAAAGAAAACAGAGATTCGCGTCGATGAAACATCTCATAAGATCACGCGCAGTGGACCATCGTGAGATCCGATCCACATCGTTGTCATCACATGTTTATTTGGATTTCTCCGTGTGTCAGAACCCACAATAACTTTAATTAAAATCAAACCCGCTAAAAGTAGACGTCAGGGGAATTCACTTTTAATTGGAAATTACCGGACACAGATTCTGTTTAGACCCTCCCCAGTGGTTCGTTAATAACGGGGAAGAATTCAGCGCTTTCCACTTAGTTTGGATATTAACGGAATAGTTCTTCCTTCGGTGCCCAATTCTATGAGCGAATTACAGAAAGCAGCCGGAGAGAGCTTCGGTTTACTCTCTCAGAGAGAGGGAACGCAGTGGCACTGCCCCCCAGTGACGAAATCAGGGAAGTCCAGGGATTTTTCTTAAAGAACTCGTCGAGCTCACAAACTTCATACCTTTTCAAAAAGTTCGTTGCATTTTGAAGTGAACCCATCTCGCTGTCAGCATATCTCACTCAGCTGTTTGGGTGTAAGCCTGAAATACACATCAACAGGCTCTAAAAATATCAGGTTTGACTCAGTGACGAAGTCACAAAGACCAGAAGTAATTTAAGCAGGCACAGAGAGGTAAGCATTGACACTATTAAACACGATTGAAGTCCAAATTTATTATCCTATTTTTAAATATATAATTATAAAATAGACAAATCAAGCACTCATTTAGTTTTTTGTTTTGTTTTAGCCAGTCCAGTCCACCAGCGTTGGTTTAGCCTATGCTATGCGGTGCCGTACAGTGAATGAAGCTTTGTGTGGGCCAGCCTATACGTTTTAATGAGTCCAAAATAGGCTTTAACATAAAGCGCAGGCCTTTGATCCAGGTTTCACAGCACTGTAAGGTATACAGTGGGTGTAATGAACCAGGAAGCAAGCAGATAAGACCGCTGTATTATGGGTAATCATGACTCCACGCCGGTGATTATTTAACTTCAACACACAGAAAGGAGCCCGGACCTCGGTTTCGCTCCGCGCTGAATTTCATTCACTCTGTAGATAAAGTGTAGCTTCACTGAGAGAGCAGAAACGTTATTAGTTGCAGTTGGCGTGGTACGTACTGAAAACAAGCTCTGATTTCTGCCTTTTCAACAACTTCTCTCAAACCATACTGACAGAAAACGGCTCTGTTCAATCGTGTGTGTGTGTGTGTGTGTGTGTGTGTGTGTCTGTGTATGTGTGTGTGTTTGTTTGCGTGTCTGTATGTGTGTATGGGCGTTGCTGTGTGTGTGTTTGTGTGTGTGCATTTCCCAGATGCCCTTTGGGAGGTTCCCCACTGCAACCTGACCAGCACTGTCAAACAGCTGTGTTTGCGTTTCCCGCTTGTACACATGCAAACACACACACACACACACACACCCATACTCACTGGCACACACATGCACACACCCACACTCACACAAACACACACAAACTCACTGGCACACACACACACACTCTCAGACATATGCAAACACACACACTCACTGGCACACACACACACACTCTCAGCCACAAACACACACACCCCCCAAACACATATGCAGACCCACGTACGCACACAAACATACACATTCACTCACACATATCACATCAGATTATTGGACAAGGACAGGGTCTGCTCTCTCTCTCTGTCTCTCCCTCTCTCTCTCTCTCTCTCTCCCTCTCTCCCTCTCTCTCTCTCTCTCTCTCTCTCTCTGCCCCGGTAAGGCCACGCCAGCTCCCAGAAGTAAATTAGCGCATTTACCTGTCAGCACCCGTCTCTGTTTTCCACCCCTCCCTGCAGACTCCCAGCCCTCCCTCTCCTCCCTCCTTTCTTCCCCCGGAAACCCGATCCCGCGTGGCTCAAAGACCAGGAGAAAAAAGGTGTAAACTGCACATAAATGTGATCGAGTGTCTCCCTATCAGAGGCCTCAGATCAGGCTGAACCCTCCACAGATTACCCTGCTGCTGGAGAGGACACAGCGTGCCCGGGAGGAAACACACACCTACACACACACACTCACACACTCACTCACACACTCACACACACACACACACACACACATGCACACACACACACATACACACACTCACACACTCACACTCACACTCACACACACACTCACACTCTCACACACTCACACTCACACACACACACACACTCACACACACATGCACACACACTCACACTCACACTCACACACACACTCACACTCATACTCACACATACACACACACATACACACACACTCTCACACTCACTCACACACACACACTCTCACACTCACACACATACACATGCACACACACACACGCACACACATACACACGCACACACAGACACACACACACATACACTCACACACACATGCATACACACGCACGTACACACACACACAGATACACACACGCACGCATGCACACCCACATACACTCACACACACACTCACACGCACATACACTCACACACATGCACACACACGCACATACACACACACACGCACGTACACACACACACACATGCACACACACACACATACACACATACACACACACTCTCACACTCACTCACACACACACACTCACACACACACGCACACACATACACATGCACACACACACACGCACACACATACACACGCACACACAGACACACACACACATACACTCACACACACATGCATACACACGCACGTACACACACACAGATACACACACGCACGCATGCACACACACTGACACACACACATACACGCACGCACACAGGCATGCACACCCACATACACTCACACACACACTCACACGCACATACACTCACACACATGCACTCACACGCACATACACACACACACACTCACACACACGCACGTACACACACACACACACACGCATGCACACACACACACACACATGTATACTCACACTCACAGGCACACACACGCACTCCGGTGAGTCACGGATTGTGACTAGAGGAGAGGACACTTTAAGGTTTCAGGTTTCAGAAATCCAGGGATTGAACATCCTGTATGCCGGTCAGTTCTGCTTGTCAGCGCAGTGCTGGCAATCCGTCAAGACCTCCCGTTCCCGTCTGGGTCCAATGCCACGCCCTGTCAGACCTGGGTCACACACGTAATTGTTTTGGATTCAAATACTTTTCTATGTTCAATTGATCTTGCCTGGTGCAATTGAGCCAACCAAGAGGACCAGAAGTTTTTTTGAGACTATTTCATAGGTTCCGATACACCAGACAAGCTCAGTAAAGCGTAGAAAAGTATTGTCCAAAGCAATGACATATTTCACCCAGGTCTGCACTCTGTTGAGTCCTGTAACAGGCCCTAGATCAGTGTTTACTAGCAGCTCTGCCTGGGCTGGGCAGTATATAAGATGTATGTGAAATATATATTTGCACATATGCTGGGTATGGGAGCTGGGTTTGGGAGTGGGGTATGGGAGTGGGGTTTGGGAGTGGGGTTTGGGAGCGGGGTATGGGAGCTGGGTATGGGAGCGGGGTTTGGGAGTGGGGTACGGGAGTGGGGTATGGGAGCCGGGTATCTGTCTGTGGATCAGGCGTTCGGAGGTGATGAATCTCTCCGGGGGGAGTACGTCCCCCCCCCCACTGGCAGCGCAGGTATGACCCAGATTGAGTCACCCCCCCCACCCCCCCTCACCACAGCGCCACGTTCGCCTGTCTGTCGCCACGGACGCGGACAGGCCGCGGGAACAACAAGTCATTTGTGCGCCCGGAGGACGACACTCCTGGGAAACAAACACGCCGGAGCGGGGCAGGCGCAGACAGAGCGGGGGAGAGAGGGAGAGAGGGAGGGAGAGAGAGGGAGAGAGGGAGGGAGAGAGAGGCACAGACAGCCCTTTCACACAGGTAAACAGAACTGCATGAGAAACACACAGGCTATCGGACGCATCGCTCGCTTAACCCCGCCAGCGCTGGAGAGCGGGAGAGAGGGGGAGGGAGAGAGGGAGAGAGGGAGGGGAGAGAGGGAGGGAGAGAGATAGAGGAGGCTGAGAGGAGGATGTCTGACACAGAGCAGCTGTAACAATACAGTAAAGTTCTGCATCTATTTCACATAATGACTGTAAGCTATTTTAACACAACCCAAAATTACATCCATATCGACTGAGCAGTTTGAAATAAAAGTGTCATTTTCTCTGAATTGAATATTCTTATTCCACTGGAACATATTCCATATTTTGGAGTAAGAATCTGTTCAGAAACTTTATTAATATCTATGAGAATACATGTCTAATATCTATAATATCTAAAAGAATACGTGTCTAATGTCTATAATATCCCTCAGAATACATGTATAATATCTATAAGAATACATGTCTAATATCTATAATATCTATAAGAATACATGTCTAATATCTATAATATCTATAAGAATACATGTATAATATCTATAAGAATACATGTCTAATATCTATAATATCTATAAGAATACATGTCTAATATCTATAATATCCCTCAGAATACATGTATACTATCTATAAGAATATGTGAATATTCTGGTCACTCTCTCAGTAGTGAAGAGGAGGCAGGTCAGCGCTGGCTGGTGAACCCGTCGGTGTGTAATCACACACATCCGTGCCTTCAGAACCCAGAGAACCAGAACTTCCTGGAACAAAGAGCACATCCACTCCTGACCCGACTCTCCTCCAGAACACCCAGGACAATAAACAACCTCCCGTCCAAACCCAATTCCCCAACAAAACGTCTAACAAAAAAAAAAATCCCAAGAACTCTGTTTCGTGTGGAAACTTTTTTTTTTTCCACCCCCAAAGTTTCATTTGGGTCCCCATTATCTCGGGCGAAGTTAATTAAAGTGCGGGAGTTTAAATCAATGGGGATTCTCTCTCCGCCCTCGATCCGGGCAAACGACGGTCCGAGATGACTGATGTCCATGACAGGGACTTGAGCAGATTACGGAGCGAGACAAAACATCTAATGACCGGGATCATTATTCCGTGGATTACGCATGGAGCTTTCACCCCAAACCCCACCCTGAGAGGATGTGTATGGCACAGTCAAACCCCCCCATTTATCCACAGAATGTGGCCAGATCGTGTAATTCCTCAGATCATTACCAACTTTCCCAAACTTAATTTTGCAATTACACATGCAATTAATTAATAATTGTGCTGTCATTACACCCCCAATTTATTTCATACAAAAAAAAATGTAATGCCTCTTCAAATAAAGTGGTCAAAATGAACTGGGGGGCAGGGGGGGGGTTATGAAAGGATTCAGAAGTTAATCTGGTAAGAACCCGGGTGAGAGGGAAAGAGAGAGAGAGAGAGAGAGAGAGAGGAGGGATCTGAGCGGCATGGAGAGTTCCCAAAGGAGAGATTACCCACAATCCCACAGTCACACTGCTGTCTGTATATCTGTCTGTCAGTCTGTACCCAGCTCCTTGTCTGTCTGTCTGTATGTGTGTGTGTGTATGTGCGTATGTGGATGTGTGCATGTGTTCATGTGTGTGCGTATCTGTGTGTGTGTGTGTGTGTATGCACATATGTGGGTGTGTGTGCATATCTGTGTGTGTGTGTGTATGCACATGTGGGTGGGTGTGTGTCTATGTTCAGTTGAGTCGAGGCACTCAATCTGTTTGCAATACAACTCACAACACAACCCACCAATCAGAGCGATGCGTTTCTTTCCATCTATGAATTTCCGGGACTATGCTCTATAATTTCCACAATAAGTTCTCTTAAAAGGAGCTCTTTAAGCATCCATTAACCATCAGCACCTACATGAAGAGGGTGCTCACCCAACACCGCAAAACCGGCCTTTTCCCCTGTCAGCATTAACGCCCCGTGTGTGTAAGATGATAAATACACCTGCACATCAATTTGAAAAGAAGCTGGAGGTGTTTGGAGACAGAACACTG
>NC_083763.1:2173939-2183939 GCF_963514075.1 Conger conger | reverse complement strand
TGACAAAGCGACGATGTCTGTCTCGCGCAGACCGTCCTGCTCGACAAAAACAGGATCTTAATCTCGATCGGTTACGTGACCGTCGCATCTGTGCTTCAAAACACAGACAATAGCCCGCCGCCGAAAATAATTCCCCAAATTAAAATGCGTAAATGACAGTCAATCATCCTTGTAATACCTGCGGGTAATTAGTGGACGGGCCGCCTAATTACTGCCATGAAACTGGAGCCGGCTCTCTCGGGTTCCTGCGCTGCGGTTCAGCAGATCGATCGAATGACAGCTATCAAACCCCGCCATGGCCGCTGACTCACTATACACACTCATATGAGGCCGATAAGGGTCTGAGCACAGGCCGAGCAGAACTCAATCTTCTCAACGGCGTCCGGGACAGAAACCGGGGCAGAGCTCTTAACTGCACGCAGGGGGGGAAACCGCTTTTGTTTTTCGTCGAATTAGAAATGGGTCTGGGCCGTTTTGATTACAAACAGGCTGGGGTGGCAGGGCTACGTCCCGCACACAGGCCTGACACTGCGGAGATACTCAAATCACCAACAATCATTCCACGGTCGAAGTCACTCAGATCACATTTCTTCCCCATTCTGACATTTGGTCTGAAAAACAGCTGAACCTCTTGACCACGTCTGTATGTTTTTATGCATTTAGTTGCTGCCACATGATTGGCTGATTAAATATTACGGGTCTACCTAATAAAGTGCTCACCGACTCTACATACACACATGCTTCTGAATTATGTGGCTACGACTCTAGAAACCCTTCCCATGGTGCTGGATCTTAGAGTGTGAGTTTGAGAAGCATGTTTGGTGGGTGTTCAGTGGGGTAGGGAGAGGAGAGGAGAGGTAGAGGAGAGGAGAGAGGAGAGGGGAGGAGAGGAGAGAGAGGAGAGGAGAGGAGAAGAGAGAGAGAGGGCAGAGCTCTTGTGGGTCGTGGCTGAGGCAGTGTGGAATGTGTGGAGAGGGCAGGAGAGTGCCACCAGCCTCCCCCCCCCCCCCCCCCAGCCTGGCTGGCTCCACATCTCTGTACGCTTGGCTCACCCCCCCCCCCCCCCCCCAGCCCCCCCACACTCACCCCGGACCCCCCAGCCCACCCTGGACCCCCCTCACAGCTCCTGAAGTTTGCCATGTGCACCGACCCGCTCCTGACCCCCGGCCATGATACAAACTACAGGACTGTAATTAATCTCTAATTACCCACAATACCCCTCTCCACCCAGGCCCCCGCCTCGCATGTTCCCCTAATCAATTTAGACACCCCCCCCCCACAAAACTCCAAGCACACGGTGGGCAAATTAGGAGCCCAGACTCCCAGGAAGGTGCCCCCATTTCAGAAATTTGTGGTAGGGGGGGTTAATTGGAGCAAAAGGAACCTATACAAAAATGTACAAAATATGCACTGACACCACCCTTCATGCAATGAAAAACACATAAAAATGTAATTATCAGCATTTTGATAAACACTCTGATAAATAATTCCCCGCGATGGTGCTTTCCAGACATTGCTCAAATAAGTACTAACTGTCTTGTATTCAAATACTGGTGGAAATGAGCCAACCAAGTGGACCAGAAGGTGGGGTTTGCTCTTCTTGAGAGTATTACATACGTCCTGGTACACCAGACCAGCTCAGGAAAAAGCGTAGAAAAGTATCAAAATCCAAAACAATGATGTATTTGACCCGGGTCTGTTGCTCCCTGCACTCCGTGACCCTCTCACTTTCTCTCCATGACAATAATAATATGACATCACACTGTCTGTTCTCCTTTTAAAAAACATAGTACGGAAGGCAAAAATTAGTATTCATGAATCTCAAAATGGCGGCCAATAATTTTAATCAATCAAAATTTTTCTCTTCACAGCAAAACACCTGGATCGATTCAAATCAGTGATCGAGTCCTGATTTCGACTTCCATAAACCCTTCCACTAGCACGGAGAGAGTCAGACTATATTCGCTCCAGTCCTAATCTACACAAAACTGTTACCAGAACAGCCATCTGAAATACGGTATTTAAAGCAGATGAACCTTCTACCAAAGGACGGATGGAATTGGAATCTCATATTTATATTAGCGTTTCAAAAGCTTGTTTTTGACTCCGGTTATTTTTCAATCATCCTTGAAATAAGTTCCCAATGTCAGTGCGGGGCTTATTTCATTTCTAATTCTGAATTCCAGTTCAGAAAGGAATTTCTTTTTACCGGCAGATTAGTTCGGCTTGCACCTTCTACTACATAATAACCAGGGACAAACGGCTAGATGGGAGAATGTCGCCGAATTAGAGTGCTGCAGCTATGTTACCGGTATTTTAATATCGATTTATGAGCGTTTGTTTGGGAAAAGCAAAAGAATAGAATGTTTTTGGGGGTCACGGTGATCTTCAGAGACTTGACAAATCTGTACCAGCTAACATTCAGGCGGATAATGTTTCTGGGAAGCATCTCTCGTTAGGCGCATTGCGGAAATGCTGTTGTTTTGTAAAGAAAGAAAAACAACAAAACAAAAAACAATACTGGGCGTGAATCAAGAAGCTACAGCCAAGATTCGCGAGTTTAGATTCCAGTGATGAATCACGCCCCAGGGGGGTAAAGTTTGGGACACGCAATGCCCCTAAAATTGCATCTTGAAAGAAAATATCCTTATAGCGCACACGAACACTTCAGGGACCTGACTACATGTTTATGAAACTCTCAATTATTGTTTCACAAGCAATAATGTTTATAAAAACCCACGTTACCATACAACGCAGCGTCCCTGACAGATACGCAACGTGACAGTAGTCTGACGTCTTGCTGCAGGACATAAACCGAATTCCCTTTACAGCAACGTTTTTCTGTCACTTACTACACTATGAATATGATACTATTACTGTCAAAATCCGACCGTTTTCTCCTGTGCAAATGCGCCTTGAACAATTACCGTGTCAGTTTTACATTTTAACAGTCTTTAACACGACAGCTCAGCTGTTTTCTTGTTTGTTTACAACCTTCTCATTCAGCGGAATAGCCCGTCGTTGCGGTAAGAATCGTACTTTCCCTGTAGCTAAATGTCACCTTATGCTACACGCTTGATTCAAAAATAAGAGGTGGGTAGTTGTTACCAGGACAACAGAGTCTCATTTTACCCCGCAGTCCGTTTCCAACCTGTTACCAAATTACTAAGTGCCGGGGCAGAGCTTCAAAGAGCACAGACTAGCGCTGTTAAGGTAATGAAATTGAACACTCGTCTATTTAAAACCTGGAGTGTCAGCTTGGAAGTAAGAAGACCAATTTTTTTTACCCCTCTTGGCAAAATATCAACATCTTGAAGCTTCAAAGTAACATTCCCAATATGTGCTCCTGGCGAAATGTCATTAATAAAGACATTTTTGGTTTTAAGTTTAAAAAAATGTCAAGCTGAGCGCTCGTTCTTACTGGGCACGTCGCTTTAGCAGTTCTGTGAAAGCGAATTTGCACGTAGGCTGGATTCATCCATCTTTTTTTACTAAAAAGAAAAGCAACAAAGAAAAATATGTTAGCGTGTAACTGCAAATGCAGAACTAAATAAGGAATTAACGAGTCACGGTCCAGCAGAATTCATTAGCATAATTTAGCAAGGAAGACTTGCAGACAATCTAGTGTTACGTTTAGGGATATCTCCTTTAGTCTGTCCGATAACTCTTTTTGCTGACAACTCCTGGACTGATCCTCAGATCCCTCTGCAGGGTACATTGGACACCTCTGTCTAGGAGCCAAAACGAGACGGATGGATTCAGATGCCTGGACTTCTGGTGGGAAAACCCTGACGCAAAAACATTCTCACAGAAACACGCAGTTTGAATGTTACAGGACGCACGTAAGAAAGCTTTCGACGACAGTATACGTAGACTAATAAAAGGCCACAGCTTGAGGATGATTTTTTATAGTACTGGCCTATGACGTGAAAGATGTCGCTGACCTTCAGCAGCAATGGCTCCCAGCGTACACTGCGACATAAATTAGATGCGTAATTAAGTTTTGTGTTGAAGTTTCGTAGATTTTTTTTTCTGGCTTGTTATGGAGGCATGATTTGTAACTCCATTTGTGGATGAGTAACAGCGTTTGGCTGGAAGGAAGCAGGGTGAGTTTGTCCTGTAAACCGCATTCAGGGCTGCCCTGCTCTGCTCAGTGTGAAACGTCAGACACATTCTCAGCTCCAGATCTGAATGTCAGAGTCGGTGACAGTTTCAGCACGAAACAAAACTGGCTCCCTGAATCGGTGTCAGTGTGGAGTCTGCCACAGAAGCCAGGCCTTTTAGACGTATTAAAATAAAAGCACATACACCCTGTGATGGATAGGCTCCCCATTCCAACACTTCCATACCGAGTAATTGCAACCCAGATATGGGAAAAAAATGCACATTTTAATTTGGCAAATTGACGGATGCTGGCATGTCAGTGTTCTGGCCCCGGTGCAGGGCATGTCACTGAGCAGGTCTTTGTGTGAAATGCCCAGTGCCGTTACAAATTCCCCCTCTGTCTGAGCCGCATACTGTAACACTCATTCCGCACTACCGCTGAGACTCGAGAGCAGGACTGTGAGTGTTTAAAATATCTATAATAATTTATTATTTTCACTCCTTTAGCAAGATACATCTTACTGTTGTTTATGCATTTCATGTTTTTTGTGTTTTAAATGATGTGTATATACATCTCTATCTGTGGGGTACCAGGGCAGATAGGGGTATCTGTGGGGTAAGAGGGCAGACAGGGGTAACTGTGGGGTACCAGGGCAGATAGGGGTAACTGTGGGGTACCAGGGCAGATAGGGGTATCAGTGGGGTACCAGGGCAGATAGGGGTATCAGTGGGGTATCTGTGGGGTAAGAGGGTGGATAGGGGTATCTGTGGGGTATCTGTGGGGTAAGAGGGCAGATAGGGGTATCAGTGGGGTATCTGTGGGGTAAGAGGGTGGATAGGGGTATCTGTGGGGTATCTGTGGGGTAAGAGGGTGGATAGGGGTATCTGTGGGGTAAGAGGGTGGATAGGGGTATCTGTGGGGTATCTGTGGGGTAAGAGGGTGGATAGGGGTATCTGTGGGGTAAGAGGGTGGATAGGGGTATCAGTGGGGTATCTGTGGGGTAAGAGGGTGGATAGGGGTATCTGTGGGGTATCTGTGGGGTAAGAGGGCGGATAGGGGTATCTGTGGGGTAAGAGGGCGGATAGGGGTATCTGTGGGGTAAGAGGGTGGATAGGGGTATCTGTGGGGTAAGAGGGTGGATAGGGGTATCTGTGGGGTATCTGTAGCTGGTCTGTGAGTTTGGTGAACCTGAGCTGGGCCAGATTCCGGTTCTCTCCTCCACACCCCCCCCCCCCCCCCCCACCTCGCTGACACCTCTCATTGTCAGCCAATCCCCTTGATAACTGACACACCCCCACAGCCCCACACCCCCGCACCCCCGCACCCCCACAGCCCCGCACCCCCGCAGCCCCACACCCCCGCACCCCCGCACCCCCACAGCCCCGCACCCCCGCACCCCCGCAGCCCCGCACCCCCGCAGCCCCGCACCCCCGCACCCCCGCACCCCCGCAGCCCCGCACCCCCGCACCCCCGCAGCCCCGCAGCCCCGCACCCCCGCACCCCCGCACCCCCGCAGCCCCGCACCCCCGCACCCCCACAGCCCACACCCCCACACCCCCACAGCCCCACACCCCACACCCCCACACCCCCACAGCCTCACACCCCCACAGCCCCACAGAACGAGACGCTCCAGAACCACCTCCGCCCATCCCGCTGCCTCTCCGGCGTGTCCGCCCAGAACACTCAGCCCAGAACACTCAGCCCAGAACACTCAGCCCAGAACACTCAGCCCAGAACACTCAGCGCAGAACACCCAGCCCAGAACACTTGGCCCAGAACACTCAGCCCAGAACACTCAGCCCAGAACACCCGGCCCAGAACACTCAGCCCAGAACACCCGGCCCAGAACACTCAGCCCAGAACACCCGGCCCAGAACACTCAGCCCAGAACACCCGGCCCAGAACACTCAGCCCAGAACACCCGGCCCAGAACACTCAGCCCAGAACACTCAGCCCAGAACACTCAGCCCAGAACACTCGGCCCAGAACACTCAGCCCAGAACAGTCGGCCCAGAACACTCCGCCCAGAACACTCGGCCCAGAAGAGACAGACACCGGCGTTCCCGTCTGACCGGCGCAGCGTTCCCGGGAAAGATAACGTACAGTAAAACGAGTCATCGACGCTCCCGAGGGGGTTCGTTTCGCGGAAAAGCACAGGGACGCTCTCCGGAACGGGGACACATTTTCTGTCCCAGCATTCCCCTGGGTTTCCCCAAAATACGGAGTTCCTCTTTCCCGATGACCCTGTTACTGTTCCTCTGTTAACCCCTCGCCTGCTGGGCCTGGTCTCCCTGCCCTGCACACTCAAACCCGAGTCTCAGCCCGGGTTAAGATCTTATTTCTTCTCTCAAGCTGAACATTTTGGCTTAAGTTACTGTTTGCTTGAGAAGTGACGAGTCAAACCTCAATAACAATGTGTTTGTCTTATCTAGCCCAAAAAAAGTCTCAGTATAAGACTAAATCACTTCTTGAGACTGACTTATTCTTGGTTTTTTTGCAGTGTGCGACCCTTTTTTGGACAATCGTACACCTTGGACCTTTATCTGACAGCAATTCTCTATCACCTCATCTCACGACAGAAAAAGTCTCTTCTGAATTGCCCTCACCTTTTTTAACCATTTATTTATCCATACAATTCATATAATTCCAAGATAAAAAATTAAGGAAAGCGATGACTCTATACTGTTGTAATTGTATGCAGTAAACTGTCACTATTAATATGACATACATGTACCCCAGTGTAAAAACAATGTTAACTTTCCTGATTGGCTGTTCTAGGACTGTTGCCAAGGGTAACCAGAACAATTCTCTTTAATCCTTCTTAAATTGCTACTGTAGTTTTCTTCATTCTTGGATTAGCTTTTCCTGCTAAATTGGAACTTGCACATACAAACCCTTCCCCTCCCCCCACCCAAATTTAATCAGTGGTATAACATTTTTTAATGCCAATTCTGAAATATATTTCTTCTTCACCATTTCAAGTTTGATAACACTAGGAAATATTTTTGTCTGTCCGCGATCGAGCGGTAAAAAATAGCAAGACCCATCACGAGTGGGGCAGGGTCTCTGGAAGACTGAGACTGTTAATTCAGGTCCGTTAATCTACTCTACATGCATATGTGTTAATTCAGGTCCGTTACTGTACTCTACGTGCAGAGATGTGTTAATTCAGGTCCGTTACTGTACTCTACGTGCAGAGATGTGTTAATTCAGGTCCGTTACTGTACTCTACACACAGAGATGTGTTAATTCAGGTCCGTTACTGTACTCTACACACAGAGATGTGTTAATTCAGGTCCGTTACTGTACTCTACGCACAGAGATGTGTTAATTCAGGTCTGTTACTGTACTCTACGCGCAGAGATGTGTTAATTCAGGTCCGTTACTGTACTCTACGTGCAGAGATGTGTTAATTCAGGTCCGTTACTGTACTCTACACACAGAGATGTGTTAATTCAGGTCTGTTACTGTACTCTACGCGCAGAGATGTGTTAATTCAGGTCCGTTACTGTACTCTACGTGCAGAGATGTGTTAATTCAGGTCCGTTACTGTACTCTACACACAGAGATGTGTTAATTCAGGTGCGTTACTGTACTCTACACGCAGAGATGTGTTAATTCAGGTCCGTTACTGTACTCTACGCACAGAGATGTGTTAATTCAGGTCCGTTACTGTACTCTATGCGCGGAGATGTCACAAAATGGAGCCCAGTTGGCAGTCAGTTGGTGTGACATCACTAGGACTAGGCCAGTAAGAGTCATCCGTTTTCCAGTATCCTAGATACGCTGACATTTGAAACAAACCTTCCACCATAACTGAGGCCTGCAGCCGCCGGCCTGGGCGAATAGCAGCGCTGGAGCGCGTTCGGGAGCCCGGTACTGCGGAGAGGAGATGCCTGTGTACGTACCCCGGGCCCTCTCCTGTCCTGCGTTACGTCATTAGCCATGTCAAGCTATCGTTCCCCTCCTGTTTTTACAGCAGCGTAATAATGTTTTTCTGCAAATGAGTTAGGGATGAAAATTGGGCATATCAATATGGCATTGTGACTCTCCTTTGCCCTTCTGTGCTTGATAATGTGAGCGAGTGAAGGTGTCATTATTCCCACTCTAAAGGTCATTATCACATTTTTGTGCTGGTTAATTGGGACCCAGCATGTTGACACCGAGATGGTCCATTATTTTTAACGAGTGTAAAGGCTGTGGTTCGCAGGGCAGAGCACAAAGGCCTGCATAACCAGCCTTCCCTGACCACTCCAGCATGCTCTACTGCTGGGGCCACACAGCCACTCACACAAACACCAACAGAAACTGTGTGTGTGTGTGTGTGTGTGAGAGAGAGAGAGTGTGTGTGTGAGTGTGTGTGTGTGTGTGAGAGAGAGAGAGTGTGTGTGTGTGTGAGTGTGTGTGTGTGAGAGAGAGTGAGTGTATGAGTGTGTGTGTGTGTGTGTGTGAGAGAGTGAGTGTATGAGTGTGTGTGTGTGTGAGTGTGTGTGTGTGTATGAGTGTGTGTATGAGTGTGTGTGTGTATGTGTGTGTGTGTGAGTGTATGAGTGTGTGTATGAGTGTGGGTGTGTGTTTGAGAGTGTATGAGTGTGTGAGTGAGTGTGTGTATGTGTGTGTATGAGTGTGTGTGTGTGTGTATGAGTGTGTGTGTATGTGTGTGTGTATGTGTGTGTGTGTATGAGTGTGTGTGTGTGTGTATGAGTGTGTGTATGAGTGTGTGTGTGAGTGTGTGTATGAGTGTGTGTGTGTGTGTGAGTGTGTGTGTGGTGTGTGTGTGTGTGTGTGTATGAGTGAGTGAGTGTGTGTGTGTGTGTGTGTGTATGAGTGTATGAGAGTGTGTGTGTGTGTGTGTGTGTGTGTTTGAGAGTGTATGAGTGTGTGTGTGTGTGTGTGTGTGTGTGTGTGTGGTGAGCAGGGAGGAAAAGCAGATCTTTGATCATGTCTCAGGTGTCCGTGGCTCTGGCAGAGAGGTACAGGTAGCCCTTCAGCCTGGGTGGGTCCCAGGGGAGGTGTCTGGTTGACCAGAAAGCTCAACTCTGGCATCCGATACCGGCAGGATGGGCTTTCGGGGGGGGTGGGCCCGGCATCGAGTTCCGTCACCATGTCCCCCCCCCCCCCCCCCCGGCGGGGCCCGAGACGCCGAGACGCTCCCAGGACCCGCAGAGACCGCCATCTTCTCCTCACAACGCAGGTAGACGACTCACGAACGCTCACGGAGCAGAGTCACCAGGGCCTCCACATAACACAGACTACACCTGGGCACGGCAAAGCCAGGCACGGCAAACCAGGCACTGTTTCATAAACCGTCAAGACGTCTGTCAACACCGGCCGCCTCGATCCGAATTTGAATCCCTCCGCACTTCACCGTGTTTCCACGAGGTGGAATTTTGCGGGCTTCCGGGCTTCCGGGCGGGAAAAGTGGGAAAAGTGGGAGAAGTGTTGGAGCCGGGCGGCGGCGGCGGCGGCCCTGGGGTTTGATTATGAGCCACAGACTGTTGATGTTGAATTATTGAGGCCTGCGTCTGTGCCCCGGGGGGGCGCTCCCTCCCCCGCAGATGGAAAACTGAATTATTCATCCTCTAATATGCCAGCAAAGACAGACGGACAAGCCCTGCGCCGGGGCCAGCCGCACGTCACCCAGCGACACACTCCGCAGACACCCAATGCCTAACGCACTTGCCCTTTCAACTCCTAAATATTTCACAGCCAAAATGGCGGTTGTTGTTTTTGGTTTTTTTTTTTAAACCGAGTTACGTTGAGACTAACTGCCACTCTTTACAGACCGGACGGTATTCTGAGACGTGTTCAGTTAAAGGAAACGCATCCTTCCGTAACCGTTAGCAGAAGGATCGTTCCGAATAAACTTCCCATTTCGTAAAGATGACACAACCA
>NC_083763.1:2161439-2171439 GCF_963514075.1 Conger conger | reverse complement strand
CATCCACACAGGAGCACACTCATGTACACATACACTTACACATGCATACACACTCATGTACACACACATACTGTACAATCAGACATGCACACACACACTTACACTCACACATGCAAACACACGCACACACACTTACACATCCCTAAGAATACAATCTACATTTGCCATAGCGACACATCAAAATTCAAGCTAGCTTATCAAGCCTTTGTTAGCGGCTAAGTGAGAATTTAAATTGCATTCCTCCAATCAACGTCTGGCTCCCATTTACAGCCATTATCTGCTCGCCATGTTTTAGCCACTATCCCCCTCCAAAAAAAGCTTACGACCACGACAATCCCCCCACGCCACGGAAAGTGGCATTGCCATAAAATTGGAAACAGGTTTATCTTTCTCCTTGTAATGTTTAGGGTCAAATATGTAATTAACCTTTCAATTGAAGTCTAGACTCCGGCTCCCGACAGCATCAACCAATTTTACGAAATCCCGCAGAATTCCATATTCAAAATAATAATAATAAAAATTTGAAATGGCCCCATCATCTTACATGGAGGGCGGGGGGGGGGGGGAGGGCATTGAATAGATAAATACACACATGTGGAGAAGGTTGTGATTTGGTTTCCTGGTAACCCCCCCCCAGAGTGAGTGGGGTTAGGCGTCAGGGCTGCGTTTCCGTGGTGAAGGTTACCTGGTCCTCCTCACCTTCTCTGCTGTTCCACAGACTTCATGACCCCACTATCGGTTACACCTGCACAATGGCTCAAATCAAAATGGAAGCCTTGCGCATTGATATCAAGATATTCTTTCCGTCAGGTCAATGGGACAGGAAGGGTTTGTGGTCTTTGGGGGGGGGTCGGGGGCCCCCAGGGGACAGGGCCTCAGACAGAGTGCGGTTTTTACGGGACGCCCCAGACAGAGCGCGGAGGACCGCCCTATCCCAGGAGGCCTCAGCAGGGAAGGCGACTTCCTGAAAAGATAGCACCTCTCCAGGGTGTGACGGATCATAGGTGTGCCACCACACCCTCCGAGTGACAAAAAGATCCGCTGAGTCCGTCTGACCGCCGTGACACGCTCAGAGCTCACCTGGGACACACCTGAGCTCACCTGAGCACACCTGAGCACACCTGAGCACACCTGAGCACACCTGAGCACCTTCCTCACAGCAGGAGGACGACACACACTCCAGGGAGTCTGAGCGGGAAGCAAAATCTAACCCTGCATTCCATGAAATAATGGAAACAGACAAAGCTCACACATTTCAGGCCAGCACATTTCAGAAAGGGAAATAGTCAAACACCAACCCTGTTCTTGTAGGTTTTCACTCCGACTCCAACAGCTAGAGATCATGTTCAGTTGCTCATTAGCAGAATGAGGTGTGCCGAATTAGGGTTGAACAGAAAACCTACAGGATGGCAGGTCTCTGGGAGCAGGACTGGGCAGCCCTGGTCCAACAGAACTGTAATGAGAGGTGAACAGCCAGTCCCTTACACACACACCTGTCCACACCTGTACACACCTGTGCACACTGTGACATAGCATGGGTAACCATGGAGAGCACACAGCTTCAGTCAGCTGGTCAACTGCAAATCGGATCTGCTTCTGGTCACCTGGTTACCTGTTCACCTGGTCACCTGACCCCTGTTCGCATGAAGGGACTCTGTCCCCTGTCCCCTGTCCCCTGTCCCCCCACACTGTACCCCCACCCTGTGCCCTGTCCCCCACACTGTACCCCCACACTGTGCCCTGTACCCCCACCCTGTGCCCTGTCCCCCACACTGTACCCCCACACTGTGCCCTGTACCCTGTACCCCCACACTGTACCCCCCCACTTCTCACCCACCCTCACACTCCCTGCATTCATGCGCTGCAGAAACTGAGGGGCTGGTCCACAGCGTTGATCTCATAACCACAACGCACACTGTTCTCCATGCCTTTAATTTCACATGAGGTTTTCAGGCAGAGAGACAGATACACAGGCTCTCTTTCACAGCGTCCATCTCTGCCCCCCTCCCTCGTCTGTGTAGTATAATAGTAGTTCACAAATACATTAATTAATTACAAATAAATGTCATGCTTAATTAAGTCAATTAATTAATTATTATTAACAACTACATAGTTAATGCCAATTCATGCAGGCTACCTTCTTGGCCAGGATTTCTAGCGGTTTTGAAAATGAAAGTGAAAATATTTAAATAAATAAAGAAATAAATAAATAAATAAAATTAAAAGCTGACCTGTACCCTCTCTGTGCACCTGCTATTCTAGAGCCCCAGAGCTATAAATTCTCTCCCTTCGATCGTTCTCAGATAATCAATAATTAAAGTAATTATCGGAGACTTATCTTGTGTCTCAGTAAATCACAGCGCCGAAGCCTCTGCTCTCAAACAGCGGATATCTAAAGTGTATTACGCCCATAAAAGGCCAGGTCATCGGAGTGCAAACATCTCTGTGTCTGAGGAGATAAGAATTTGTCCCGCTGCCCTCCCGTGTGTGATTGATCGGTTTAGTGCGTTTTAACAGCCTCCATCGCGGCCGGCATCGGGAAAGCGCTCATAATCTCCCCGGTTCAGGAGCGGCCGTGATTGATTTCCGTAAACGAGGACGGCGACTGTAAACGAGCACTCCAGAACAAAATCCTTTGTGCAAAGAAAAAAATAAAATGAAGTTTTCACTTTTACCAGAAAAAGCAACACAATCTGAGCTTTCTGCAGCGTTAAGCACCAATCAGAGTAGAAACAAACAAACACCGTACCAATATTTTACTCTGGAATATTTGCAATGACAAAATATAACAGAGAAAAAAAAAAGTCACCAATTTCACCTGTTAGTATTACAAAAATCAGCTCATTCAGAGCAGTGGAAATATATTATTATAAATATGATGATTGAACATTGTGGGGTGCCAAGAACATAGACGGTATATTACCTATAAATTAATTTTATTTTTATTCTCGTTGTTGTTGTGCTTCATATAACTTGAATGTACATGTGGTGAAAGGTTAAGGTGTGGCATTTTATTTAGAAATATTCTAATTATACCCTGAACCTGATCTTCCCACAAAATATAGCTTCAAGTGATTGTTATGACCTTTAATATGTGCAGGGAAAAAACATTTATGGAAAATATTATGAATAAATATGAAATTAAAATGCCTGTGCACAGCAGTCAGCGTGTGCAAAAGGAATCTTAGTGGAAACGGTTCACCGAATATTCATTCACTATAAGTGAGGCAACCGCCCTTATTGTTATACACTTGCGGTATAGTCCTGTTATTGCCATTGTAGTTCGGCTGAGCTATTGAACCCAACTAAACAGAAACAGAGTTTTCAATGCCTGTAGAATTAGCAGGAAAACCTTGGCTGTGGAAGGAAAGTTGAGAGAGAAAGAAGAGAAACTTCATTGTACTGAGAAATAACGTGCAAGGATAGGTGCACACAAACAAGTCTGCAAACTTTGGCACAGCTTTTAAAATTCCGAAGACCTTGCTTGAAGGACCAGACTGAATAATGGTACCAACGACAGAAACTCACATACCGCACATAGATTAAGGACTGGAACATAACGGAAAACAAAATCAGCTGCGTGCCCTTATGATCGGGGAGAGGGAACGCGCGGGGGGTTCATACGAACGGAACAGAGCGGAAACCGCCTGAGTGAACGCCAGCGTCGAGGCTTGGCTGTTGCTGTGTGCCCTTATGATCGGGGAGAGGGAACGCGCGCGGTTTAGCAGGGTTCATACGAACGGAACAGAGCGGGAACAGTCTGAGTGAACGCCAGCGTCGAGGTTTGGCCGGCGGGTATGTGAGGGATGTCTAAGACTCCGCCGGCTTAGCGAGTCTCAGATTACTTAAGACCGTGTAAGAGCCGGCTTTGAGCACAAACTGAGCAGGGAGTTTAGAGCACTTTGGCCTGGGTCATGGCTCTGGAACCCTCACACTCACGTGGGGCATGAGGTGCACATTAATATGTGTGTGACGGTCCCAGGTTGTGTGTGTGTGTGTGTGAGTCCTTTACGAGGACAATTTAGGACAATGAACTGAACCAGACACGTCACATGCCCATTCAATTATAAGGCCGACTATAAACACAATTTCAAGGCTCATTTATAAATATATACAAAATATATATTTAAAAGTCTTGAAGAAGAGGCTCCTTTGAGGAAAGGGCGTTAGAACCAGGGGGGTTATGACAGGCTGTTCTCAGAAAAACCACAGCGAGCTAACTCCATTTCCCTGCTCGTTATCAGAGGGAAACATCGATGCAGAGAGGGCACTTCACTGTCGGTGGAGATCAGGTTAATGCTCACTTAACACCGGCTGGGGCGTGATTAGTCTTCACAAACAGGATCAAACCCAACATCTCTCAATCAATCGGGTCTAATGATCCTTCTACACGTGTGTTATTATCAGACGGTTCAGCACGATAGCTGACTGCAGTACGTTCCATGGCCAAAATCTCTCATTTTCATACAAATATTCTTTTAGGGTCCCATACATTTTGAAACAAGTTTATTAAAGAAATAATAAACTTTATTTATATAGCACCGTTCATGTAACACGTGGGGTCCAAACAAAAACATACACAAGCAAAGATTGATATATGGATAAATATGGATTAGGAACATTTATTCACATTTTTCAGTTGTCTCTCCGTGTTTAAAACTTGCTGGATGTCTCAGCTCAGATACGCTGATCATTTCTACATCCACAGCAGGTACACAGACTCACAAAAAAAAAAGTATTTTAGTCTTATGTTAAGACTTAAAATCTTATTTATTTTAGAAATATTACCAACGGGGTCTAAAATCTAAAAAAATGATTTTATTACAAGACTATTTTTTGCAGTGTTAAGCAGGAGGCCAGAGAAAGACGTTTTCTGCAAGACGGGAGGGACTGTGGCCATACCTGTGTTCTTATAAGTCTCTGTTATGGACCTCAGGATCAGTGCTCTAAGTCTCTGTCATGGACTGTAGGATCAGTGCTCTGTTAAGCCTCTGTTATGGACTGCTGGGTCTGTTTTGGACCACCGGGCGGTACCACACTGTTTCAGCCGTATCGCGTTGCATTCTGGGTCGGGGTTGCGCTCCGGGTCGGGGTTGCGCTCCGGGTCGGGGTTGCGCTCCGGGTCGGGGTTGCGCTCCGGGTCGGGTCGGGCCGGGCCGGGCGGTACCAGGGTCAGATGAAGCGCTGGAGGCTGCAGCGCAGCAGCAGAGCCGCACGGTCCAGTCTCACCTCCAATCAGAGGCCTGTCACTCACCCGCCGACATCCCACCCAGCAGCCAGGGACCGAGCAGCCAGGGGCCCGGCAACCGCTCCTGATCCCTTTCAGCCTCCTCTCTCCATCTCCATCACCTGTTCTAACCGTGCCTTTCATTCACAACCTCACAGTGATCTTCTTCCTGAGCGAAGGTAAACCTTAAAAACGTTAAAACCAAGAGTAAAACGGGCGCCTCTGCGTGTGAAAACAGAGAAGGCGTGGGGGACAGACGCCCGGTCGCTGGAAGCCCGCTGCACGGAGCCGGGGGCCGGGGGGGGGTTATTAGCCGTCTGAGGGCTCCCCACACTCCCGCCCGCGTCGGACGTTTTTGTCTCGTATCAGGGGCAGAGGCATGCTGGGTAATCCCGCGCCGGCCTTTGATGAAGGCTGCGGCAGGCCGGCGGAGCGCCGCATTATGACCGGGAGATTATGACACGCTGATATTACTCTCGGCATCGAGAGCCGGCGTCGTGCGGCGGGAATGAGACGGGGCCCGTGGGCCCGAGGAGCTCCTGATGAACCCGGAGGAGCCGCCCGACCCCACGGGACCGGAGGCCTGCGGCGCAAACCCATTACTGAGGGGGGGGGGTCGTCCGCGGCACTCTGCGTGAGACCACAGCGTACCACGAGCATCCTCAGGTCCCCCCACACCGCACGCCCAACCAAACACAGCGTGCGGAAGGGATTCCTGTCCTGTTTTCATTCTCATTTTTTAAAAAATAAACACATCTTTTCAGACTGTACGTTCTGATTTACCCCCATATCCCTCTTGTATACCCGATATTAAAAACAAAAATAAAAAACTTGCACTTATGATGAATATAGTTTTTGGTTAGAACTGCTCTGAGAGCTTATGTACTCGTATGTCGCTTTGGATTAAGCGTCCGCTAAATTACCAAAATGTCGTAATGTAAAATGTTTAAAAAGTTTACTTTGAGTAAGAATCAGAGTTCTAACAATAGGGAAGATCTCTGTTGTTTCCTCGTTTGACACCGTTTGTTGTTGCCGTGTGAAGGAGAGGGAACAGTCTGGCCTTCTTGTGGGCTCCTGTTCCCTGAGCAGAGAGGGTCGCAGGCAGAGATGAGCTCACAGTACAGAGAGTGCTGTGGCAGGGGCCGGAGCCCAGGGAACAATGAGGGGGGTGGGGGGAGGGGGGTATATATGGGTTGAGAGTTGGCTGCCCTACAAACTGTGCCAAACGTTCCCCCCCCCCACCCCACCCCAACCCCAACCCCATTCTCATCTTATTTTTTTGGGTTCTCTGGAGATGGCATTCTCATAGATTGATTGGCAGTCTGCACGCCGAACAACGGCCCCAAGGCCGACCCCCCCTGGCCTCCCACCACTTTAAAAAACAGGTTCTGTATTCAAATGAGCGATGGAATCGGCCAATGGCGGGGGCAGCAGGAAGTGGTGGTCATTGTAAGCGGGTCTCACTGTTCTCTGCTGCCCTCTAGTGGCCACGAGACTTCACTCACCCTCAGAGAGACAGGGTCTCCTACCTGTGAACCTCACACACCCAGAGCACGGCAGAGACGTGCTCTTATTTATATACTGAGCTAGCACTGAAGAGGGCATGCTAAATATGCTCCCCGCGGAACTGCTGCCCTCTCCAGTCTTGGCACCGTACAAGTGATGTCATATCCCAAGTATCCCAATTCCAAGATATGCCATATATCCTTCAGCAAGCTAAAATCTTTAAACACATATGGACACAAATGAATAGTTTAGTTATTTTACCACAACTTACTAACTTACTTAACCTTAACTTTACTGCTTAACTTATTCCAAGAACTGAGAAAAACAGGATTCCTCAGAAAGATTAGGCAGGGCTTGGTTACACAGCCTGGTGGTTTTTTTCCGGTTTGAACTACCGAAGTTCCTGCAGACTCTGGCTGTCAGGAGGCAGAGGGACTCTTGCACACACAGGGAGAATGAGAGGGAAGGTAAGACAGTTTAAAGGAAGGTTTATTATGTGGGGAAGGTGTAAGTAAGGTGTAGTTAAAAATGCAATGCAGGATTTGGTCACATGCATCATTGTTTTGGATTTGGATACTTTTCTACACTTTACTGTGATAGTCTGGAGTATCGATAGTCTGGAGTACTCTCAAAAAGTGCAAACCCCAACTCTTGGTTGTCTCAGCTGCAGCAGGCAAGATCAGTTGAGCTCAGAAAAGTATTTGAATCCAAAACAATTACATATTTGACACAGCCAGTTCCCCCAGCGCTCCCAGTTCCCTGACTCCCCCACTCTCCCAGTTCCCCCACTCTCCCACACTCCCAGTTCCCCCACTCTCCCAGTTCTCCTACTCTCCCACACTCCCAGTTCTCCCACTCTCCCAGTTCCCGCAGTGCTCCCCGTGCCCCCAGCCCGCGGGTCCAGCAGCTGATGAAAGTTCAGGTGAAACAGAATCTGAAAATGACCCAGGAGGGCGAGAGGAGGCTCAGGTTTCCGCCCTGCTCTCTCTGCCGGGTCAGCTGACCGTGGCCCTGGGCCGCCATTGGCCGCCGGACCGGCGAGGCGGGTAATGAGGTAATGAGGAAAGTGGAGAATGTGGGAACCGGAGCGTTGGGGAGCAGCGTGTGACGAACGGCACTTTCCCACCCGGGAAGGGCCGGGAACGCCATCCGCCCGCACGACTCAGCGCTCCGCCCCCCCCCCCCCCCCCCGCCCCCCTCCCCCCGCTGCGTTATCACGAAACCCAACCCGTCTGTTTGTTTAAAGGCTGCGGTTTCACAAGCCCTCTCTCTCCCTCCTCCAGTCCTTCCATGGCAAAGAAAACTGTAACCCAGCGACACCAGACTGTCTCAGAGTTTGAGCTGAAAACCTTAAAAGTATTGTAAAAAAATTGATGCTTGCAGTGGGAGCGTATTAACAGGTTGTGGGATAGACTAAGATGCTCTTTGTATGCTAACTAGCAGCAGAAGGTTTCTAGCACCTGTAACCTGTGCAGGGGTGTCAAACTCTGCAAAGTAAAGGAGAAAAATAATAAGATGAAATTCAGCACTGATATGAGAACATTACTAATGTGTGGAAAAATTCATTTGTGGTTTTATGGTTTGTCACAGTTGTTTTGTTTACCAGGGCAGGATAGACATGCTACTTTCCTAAATCTCAAATGAAAAATAATACGCGCAAGACATTTGACATTTGGGCACATTAACTGGTTGTGAGCTAGAGTAACTCCAGTCCTGGAGGGCCGCAGTGTCCGCTGGTTTAACTCCAGTCCTGGAGGGCCTCAGTGTCTGCAGGTTTAACTCCAGTCCTGGAGGGCCGCAGTGTCTGCAGGTTTAACTCCAGTCCTGGAGGGCCACAGTGTCTGCAGGTTTAACTCCAGTCCTGGAGGGCCGCAGTGTCCGCTGGTTTAACTCCAGTCCTGGAGGGCCGCAGTGTCTGCAGGTTTAACTCCAGTCCTGGAGGGCCGCAGTGTCTGCAGGTTTAACTCCAGTCCTGGAGGGCCGCAGTGTCCGCTGGTTTAACTCCAGTCCTGGAGGGCCGCAGTGTCTGCAGGTTTAACTCCAGTCCTGGAGGGCCGCAGTGTCTGCGGGTTTAACTCCAGTCCTGGAGGGCCGCAGTGTCTGCGGGTTTAACTCCAGTCCTGGAGGGCCACAGTGTCTGCGGGTTTAACTCCAGTCCTGGAGGGGGCACTGTGTTTGCAGGTTTATGTGATTTCCTTTCAATCAGCAGTTAAGACCTTGAGAACAAGAGGTGTGAACTCGTCAGCCAATCAAAGACTCAAAGACTGAAACACGCTGAAAACACACTGACACTGAAGCTGCAGCTCCCAGGTTACAGGAAACGTTCGCACAACGTTGCTGCCATGTTGTGGCAATGTTATAACATTCACAAAACATTCCAGTAACATTCCAAGAACATTTTTTGTTAGCTGTACAGCATGTCATCACCAGGACGCTGAAGTTTAGTGAGAGAATGGCTCTTTGATTACTCTTCTGATTAACAAGCCTGTGCAATCAGAATCATCACCATTTTAATAGTTATATTTCAGAGATGATATTTCACATGGAATAATGATACTTACCTTATTTTATACAGATTAGATTTTAATGTCTTTTTTTTTTTTGTTCTGAAAACAACAAAGCTGTCATGTTGGCCACTGCAGGAGGCTTTGGGATTGGTCTTTTTGATGCCAAAGCGATTGACATTGTCCCTAACCAGGACCAGGCAGGTGTTCCTCCCCGTGCTCTCCTCTTTCTTAACGAACGGTCGTTCATTAACGGTTTCACTGTGGATTGACTGAAAGAGGGGTGCAGTGTAGACAGCTCCTCCTCCTGGAGCTCCAGACGCATCTCTGCGCCTCGGGGCTGAAGATGGACCCCCCCCCCCCCGCCTGAGATCTCTTCCCATCGGGGGGTTTTCTCACCGCTGGGGAGTTCTTTTTCCCCTCACTTTGGGGGTTCAGGTCCGCTGTTTGCCTTTCTGTTACTCCGCAGCGTGGCTTTGTGATAGTCTTCTGTAAAAAGCGCTACACTAAATAAAACTGAGCTGAACTGAATTGTTCCACACACTAAATGACTTGTGTTTACGTGTGGAACTGAAGCGTAAAAGTGTAAAGACACCTTGCATTGTGCTTCAGTGAGGTTGCACATATATACTCACAGACGGGTCTGGTGCTATAGCTCATATTAATATACTTATGTTTCTGTCTTATTGTAACTGGATGTGGATAAAGGCATCTGTTATATGAATACAATGTCAACACTGAGAATACATCATTTATTTTCCCT
>NC_083763.1:2141439-2158939 GCF_963514075.1 Conger conger | reverse complement strand
CCTGTTTCAGAAGGCCCGGATTAGCCGCCCTCAATGCAAATTTCATTTTTACTACTTTCGTATTTGTGTTAAAGAGCTTTCGCCGAGCTTAGCGCAGACACGGGGTTCAGGGGGGAACACAGCAGTTTGAATCGGAAACACACAATTATATTTAAAGCATGTTTTACCACTGAGGAGTGCGTTCAGGGTAAAATGTGTGTTTTTCTTTAGAAAACACCAACTCTAGATTCACTTTCTAAAAAGTATTTTAAGAGGCATGTCTGTCTTTTTTAATATGTCTTTTCCTATGACCGTCAACTATTTTCTCCCAAGAAGAGTCTCTAAAAAGAAAATATAAAGATATAAACCTTGAATTTAGAGAGTAGAGTCTATGACACTGAATAGATAAAATATGTTAATGTCACATGAACAGATACTTTTGAAGTTTGTCTTTTCACTCCCCCTTCTCTCTCTCTCTCTCCCTCCCCTCTCTCTTCCTCCTCTCTCTCCCTCCCTCTCTCCCTTTCCCCCTCTCTCTCTCTCTCTCCCTCCCTCCCTCCCTCCCACCCTCTCTCTCTGATATGATTTCAGTGATTTTCTTGGGAAAGATGCTAACCCAGGGTCGCATGTGTTAGATTTGCACTTTGTTGTACGTCGCTCTGGATAAGAGCGTCTGCTAAATGCCACGTAATGTAATGTAATGCATCACAATGGCCAATGGGAGGGAGGGAGAGAGAGAGGGATGGGAATGGAGGGATGGGGGGTGGAGGGAGGGAGGGAGAGAGAGAGGGAGGGAGGGAGGGAGGGATGGGGGGATGTTCTGGCACAGACCCATGTGTCCTGGGCGGGGGGCCGGGGGGGCAGGGGGCCGGGGGGGGGCCGGGGGGGCCGGGGGGGCGGGGGGGGGGCCGGGGGGCAGATTAACACCCACAGCCTGGCCCCTGCTTCTCCTGCACATTCCTCCAGTTCAGCGCTGAATCTGAAACACGCCGCTACGACCCGACCCGACCCTACCCACACAGGAACCACACTGCCCTTTCCCGTCTGTCCTGACAAAAACCAGTTCAGACCAGCTCCCAGCTCGACATGGTTTACCTGGTTGACCAGTTCAGACCAGCTAGACCATCTTATGGCCAGCTTTTCAGGCTGGATTTCACAGCAGGTGATGACTCTACGCCAAAGATACTAAAATCTCTACACCAAAGATACTCAAGTCCGGCCCTGATGGCCTGCAGTACTGCTGCCTGATCGATTAAAAGCCACTGATTGGCCAGAGATTGAACTGACTGAGATCTGAGCGTTCCCTGCAGTACAGAGCTCTCCCCCGTCCGTACCCAGATTACCCCACCAACCCAAAACATAACAGATACTAAAACATCTCAATAATGCCCAATATAAACATGCACAGGCCCTCAACCAAACATGAGATGAGAGAGGTTGAAATCGAGGTGACACAACGACGGACAACAAATTCTGCTTCGCCTAAACTTCTTTTCCCCTGAAGACGAATTTTGTTAATTAGTACAATATTGTACAATATTGTGAGCGGAAGATCATTATGAGAGGCTGAGCCACAGCCTACACTACCCACAGTTCAGCTGGAGAGGCTGACAATGCTACAGCCAATCAGGGCCTCTGAGAGACAGGCTGGAGCCCTGCACTAATGGGGAAGAGATGAACACACACACATATGCAACACATACAAACACACACACACACACACACACACACACATATACACACACACAAATAAAGAAACAGGGCTCAATTCTTCTGATGCAGTCTTGTCTGGGCACATGTAACTCATTACTGCAGTAGATCCCAGTAGCTGAGGACCTCTCCCTGAGGGGGGGGGGGTGGGGGGGGGGGGGGGGGGGGTCTGCCAGCTTGTGCCTCTGCAATTATGGGGTGAACTGAACACTGCCTGAGAGGATTATATGAAGTGTCTGGTCTCGAGTGCCCCAAACAGCTGCTGCAGCCCTGCACCTGCTCCTGCGCCCACAGAGCTTCTGCTCTCCGTCCTGCGGCCAGACGCTGTCTCCACCTCCTACACCCCCCACGCCTACACCCACCCCCCACGCCTACACCCACGTCCTACACCCACTCCACCCCCCCCACACCCCCCACGCCTACACCCCCCACGCCTACACCCACCCCCCCATCCTACACCCACGCCTACACCCACCCCCCCATCCTACACCCACTCCACCCACGCCTACACCCCCCCTACACCCCCCCATCCTACACCCACTCCACCCCCCCATCCTACACCCACTCCACCCACGCCTACACCCCCCCTACACCCCCCCATCCTACACCCACTCCACCCCCCCATCCTACACCCACTCCACCCACGCCTACACCCCCCACGTCCTACACCCCCCCCTACACCCACTCCTACACCCACCCCCCCATCCTACACCCCCCACGCCTACACCCACCCCCCCATCCTACACCCACTCTACCCACGCCTACACCCCCCACGCCTACACCCACCCCCCATCCTACACCCACTCCACCCACGCCTACACCCCCCATCCTACACCCACTCCACCCACGCCTACACCCCCCATCCTACACCCACTCCACCCACGCCTACACCCCCCACGCCTACACCCACTACACCCACGCCTACACCCCCCACACCTACACCCACCCCCCCATCCTACACCCACTCCACCCACGCCTACACCCCCCCTACACCCCCCCCAAACCCACGTCCTACACCCCCCCCTACACCCCCCACGCCTACACCCACCCCCCCATCCTACACCCACTCCACCCACGCCTACACCCCCCACGCCTACACCCACCCCCCCATCCTACACCCCCCATGTCCTACACCCCCCCCAAACCCACTCCTACACCCCCCTGCACCCCCCCTATCCTACACCCCCCCCTATCCTACACCCCCCCCATCCTACACCCCCCATGTCCTACACCCCCCCCCAAACCCACTCCTACACCCCCCCTACACCCCCCCTATCCTACACCCCCCTGCACCCCCCCATCCTACACCCCCCCCTATCCTACACCCCCCCTACACCCCCCCTATCCTACACCCCCCCCTACACCCCCCCTATCCTACACCCCCCTACACTCACCCCCCCCCACACCCACGCCGGTTCAGGAGACGCACAGCCGTGTCTGACAGTGGTTCAGAGGGTTGGGGAGGTCACACGAGGGCCGGGCGGCCATCTTTAAACACAACAGTCCCGCTGTGAGACCCAGCCCTGGCACTGTCAGTGTAAACAGGGGGGAGGGATGAGTGGGGGCACTAGGCCCCACCACCTCTCCTTTCCCACGTCTGTAGATCAACATACGCATGGCTGTACACACACCCAGCACGGCAACGAGGAACACGCAGCCTCTACAGCACTGAGTGGGAGCAGGGCTTCTGCAACAACACCTCAGAACTGCACCCTGTCGCTACGGCAACCTGCCCCGGCACCACCACAACCAGTTACTACTGCCACCCAGTGACAACTACACCCCGTCACTATGGCAACCTGCCCCATTACAACCGCACCCACTTATTACCGCCACACTGTCTCCTGGCAACCCGCAGCATCAGATACAATGGAAGCATCAGTAACTCCTAATAAATCATACAAGCAAAGAGAAATATGTGAGGTTTACAAACAGTTACTGCTCTCAAAGCAAATGTTTCACGGTGACAAGGTTATAACGTTCTGATTTTAATATGCCAGGCGGAAAGAGATGGGGTGAAACGTTTGTCCTGACTGAGAGCACTAACAGTGTGCACACAGTCATTTGGTTTGTCTTTACGCCAAATCCAGTATGTCTGTGAGATGTAGATCTCTCTGTCTGTACCAGAGCTTATAAAAGCCCCGCAGATGCACCGTATGTTCTCACACGCCCGCCACATCACACAGAGAGGTCTTAGCGTGTGCAATTCCTCACGGAGAACACGGGAGAACAGGCGGAGCGCGAGCCCTGCACGCCGAACACGCCTCGCACACGCGTGTTCCCGTCGCCATGGCGAGGAGTGCAGGAGGCCGCCTCCCGGCCTGGAGAGGCCATTACCCGAAATGAGGGGTTCAAGTTCCACTCGGCACTTCCCTCCGGGATTAAAGGGGCGTTCTCATACCTGGGCATGATGTCATCCCTGTAACACCTGACTCTCTATCCTTCCGCCGATGGTGACGGAGTAATTAAAGCGTTCGGGGACAAACTGTCCCGCGTTCCGCTGAGCGGCTTAACGGAGTTCACTGCTGTGAGAGTGAGGTGGGGAGGTGGAGAGGTGGAGAGGTGGGGAGGTGAGGAGGGGAGGGGTTTAGATCAGCTTAAAAATAATAAACTCCGCCCCCCCCAGTCCCGCCCCCTCCGGGTTTTACCCCCAGCAGTGAAACAGGCGCGGGACAGGAAACAGGAAACTCCTCCGGGGACGAGCTGGCCCGGTCCTGTTCACACGCACGGTCCTGTTCACACGCACGGTCCTGTTCACACACACGGTCCTGTTCACACGCACGGTCCTGTTCACACTGTTCACACGCACGGTCCTGTTCACACGCACGGTCCTGTTCACACGCACGGTCCTGTTCACACGCACGGTCCTGTTCACACACACGGTCCTGTTCACACGCCCGGTCCTGTTCACACGCACGGTCCTGTTCACACGCACGGTCCTGTTCACACTGTTCACACGCACGGTCCTGTTCACACGCACGGTCCTGTTCACACGCACGGTCCTGTTCACACGCACGGTCCTGTTCACACTGTTCACACGCACGGTCCTGTTCACACGCACGGTCCTGTTCACACGCACGGTCCTGTTCACACACACGGTCCTGTTCACACTGTTCACACGCACGGTCCTGTTCACACGCACGGTCCTGTTCACACGCCCGGTCCTGTTCACACACCGGTCCTGTTCACACACACGGTCCTGTTCACACACGGTCCTGTTCACACACACGGTCCTGTTCACATGCACGGTCCTGTTCACACGCACGGTCCTGTTCACACACACGGTCCTGTTCACACGCACGGTCCTGTTCACACACACGGTCCTGTTCACACACACGGTCCTGTTCACACGCACGGTCCTGTTCACACACACGGTCCTGTTCACACGCACTCACAGCCGGCCCTAACGCCCCCCGCGCCCCACACGCTGTCTCAGGCCGGACCGGGCCGGACCAGGCTGGACCGGGCCGGACCTGCAGGCCCCCACGGGCACCTGTAAACACCCTGCAGGACGTCTGTGTGGTTTCTCCCAGCCACATCAAAACAGCCCTCACCCCCCCTTACCCACGACGTACACAGAGAGCTTTAAATTCCGCTTTTATGAAATGGAAATGATCACATTTTACTACCAAATGAGTTACGCCGCTGTAACACGGGTCCTGTGAAGCGGCCGTTTCCTTCCACAGTCCCGTACCAACACATTACCGCGCCTCAGCACAGTTCCCAAATATACAACTCCACACCCCCCTCAGAGTCCCCACACGCAAGTGGACAAACTCTGAACAGCCTGGAGAAATTCTGTTTCCAGGCTAATACTCCATTTTGGATTTGTGGTGTAAATTCAGCTGAAAGCTTTCCCTGGCGCAGCCGCCCGCGGTGCTTCAATTACAGAAAGTTCATTATCTGCCACTGATTATCGGCCTCTCAAAATAACATTATTTCAATTAACTGGGTAACTTGGGTCTTATCTTGATGCCCAGAATAGACGTGTGGGGAAGGCATTCACAGCGGAGCACGTGTGAGGGAATCAGATACAGGGGCCTTCAGCATTACTGCATGAGCAAGAGTCACTTTCTGAATGAGCCTACATTCAGTCACCTCCCTTTGTGTTCATCAATGAAAACAGACCCAGGACTGGAGTTAAGCCAGTGGCTGCAGGTTTAACTCCAGTCCTGGAGGGCCGCAGTGTCTGCAGGTTTAACTCCAGTCCTGGAGGGCCACCGTGTCTGCAGGTTTAACTCCAGTCCTGGAGGGCCGCAGTGTCTGCAGGTTTAACTCCAGTCCTGGAGGGCCGCAGTGTCTGCAGGTTTAACTCCAGCCCTGGAGGGGGCGCTGTGTCTGCGGGTTTAACTCCAGTCCTGGAGGGCCGCAGTGTCTGCGGGTTTAACTCCAGTCCTGGAGGGCCGCAGTGTCTACAGGTTTAACTCCAGTCCTGGAGGGGGTGCTGTGTCAGCAGGTTTAACTCCAGTCCTGGAGGGCCGCAGTGTCTGCAGGTTTAACTCCAGCCCTGGAGGGGGCGCTGTGTCTGCAGGTTTAACTCCAGTCCTGGAGGGCCGCAGTGTCTGCAGGTTTAACTCCAGTCCTGGAGGGCCGCAGTGCCTGCAGCTTTAACTCCAGTCCTGGAGGGCCGCAGTGTCTGCAGGTTTAACTCCAGTCCTGGAGGGCCGCAGTGTCTGCAGGCTTAACTCCAGCCCTGGAGGGGGCGCTGTGTCTGCAGGTTTAACTCCAGTCCTGGAGGGCCGCAGTGTCTGCAGGTTTAACTCCAGTCCTGGAGGGCCGCAGTGTCTGCAGGTTTAACTCCAGTCCTGGAGGGCCGCAGTGTCTGCAGGTTTAACTCCAGTCCTGGAGGGCCGCAGTGTCTGCAGGTTTAACTCTAGTCCTGGAGGGCCGCAGTGTCTGCAGGTTTAACTCCAGCCCTGGAGGGGGCGCTGTGTCTTGTTGTTTTGACTCAGTGACATACTAAGACACAAAGAAAGTTTGGGACCCCGGCTCCTTAAAGTGATCATTTCAAATAAGGCAGTGTGTGAAAATAAGCAGAAATGTCCAAATCCTTTATTATAATAGCCAGAAAAACTACATTTTAAAACTCAAGTTTGCAGCTGGATTGGAGAGAAGGTCTTGTGTGAGATGAGGGTTTTCTGGCCCACCTGCAGTCAAACAACCCCCCCCCCCCCCCCCCCTCACAGCAGCTTCCAACTGCCCCTAGGTCTCCCCCCCCGCCCCCCCCCCAGTGTCTCAGTGACATGCATTACTGATTTACCCTCTCCTTCAGTGTAACGACAGCTTCATAAAAAACAACGGGCCTGAGAAATAATGTTTATCTGTCAGCCGGGGTCGAATGCACCCTGTTCATCACTCATCTCCATCAGCGGTGTTTACCCAGGGCCCTGCTGAACGGCCTGTCTCCAAACACAGGACAAATGAGGTCTCCTTTACCCCCCCTGCCCCACTGCCCCCCCCCAGCCTCAGGCCTGTTTGGAGAGGAAGGCAGGAGGGTTGGGACAAAAGAGTCTCATGTTTTATTGATCACCTTGTAGTTTGAGATAATTTCTCTGCGACCGCAGTCCACTATACATCAAGTGCGCAGTGAGCTGTGTGTGTCTGTACTGTGTGTCTGTACTGTACGCAGTGTGCTGTGTGTGTCTGTACTGAACGCAGTGTGCTGTGTGTGTGTGTGTGTGTCTGTACTGTGTCTGTACTGAACGCAGTGTGCTGTGTGTGTCTGTACTGAACGCAGTGTGCTGTGTGTGTCCGTACTGAATGCAGTGTGCTGTGTGTGTCTGTACTGAACGCAGTGTGCTGTGTGTGTGTGTGTGTGTGTCTGTACTGTGTCTGTACTGAACGCAGTGTGCTGTGTGTGTCTGTACTGAACGCAGTGTGCTGTGTGTGTCCGTACTGAATGCAGTGTGCTGTGTGTGTCTGTACTGAACGCAGTGTGCTGTGTGTGTCTGTACTGAACGCAGTGCGCTGTGTGTCTGTACTGAACGCAGTGTGCTGTGTGTGTCTGTACTGTATGTCTGTACTGAACACAGTGTGCTGTGTGTGTGTGTGTGTGTGTGTGTCTGTACTGTGTGTCTGTACTGAACGCAGTGTGCTGTGTGTGTCTGTACTGAACGCAGTGTGCTGTGTGTGTCTGTACTGTATGTCTGTACTGAACACCGTGTGCTGTGTGTGTGTGTGTGTGTCTGTACTGTGCGTCTGTACTGTACGCAGTGGGCTGTGTGTGTCTGTACTGAATGCAGAGTGCTGTGTGTGTCTGTACTGTGTGTCTGTACTGTACGCAGTGTGCTGTGTATGTCTGTACTGAACACAGTGTGCTGTGTGTGTGTGTCTGTACTGTGTGTCTGTACTGTACGCAGTGTGCTGTGTGTGTCTGTACTGAACGCAGTGTGCTGTGTGTGTCTGTACTGAACGCAGAGTGATGTGTCTGTACTGAACGCAGTGTGCTGTGTGTGTCTGTACTGTACGCAGTGTGCTGTGTGTGTCTGTACTGAACGCAGTGTGCTGTGTGTGTCTGTACTGAACGCAGTGTGCTGTGTGTGTCTGTACTGAACGCAGAGTGCTGTGTGTGTCTGTACTGTGTGTCTGTACTGTACGCAGTGTGCTGTGTGTGTCTGTACTGAACGCAGTGTGCTGTGTGTGTCTGTACTAAACGCAGAGTGCTGTGTGTGTCTGTACTAAACGCAGTTACACCCTCATCTCCAGGCCAGATGAGCAGATTCTCATTAAAACCCGAGTCTGGACTCGCTCAGAAATCCCCGCACAGGAGAGCAGTGACAGGCTGATTACCCGTCTAATTACTGCGTTCTGACCTTTCCAATTACACACGTGCATTAAAAATCATCTCCCACTTCAAAGGTCTAAAACGTAATATCAGGTGTGTTTGGGCCTGATATCGTGCAGTCCAAGTCATGCGTGCCGTCAGCTCTGAAAGTATCAGAGGGAGTCTAAGGGAAAAGGGAGCAGATATGCTCCTCTCTCCTCAAATTTACATCTAGTCCCGTGGACAGAAACTTTCAGAAAAATACTTTCATAAAAAATAAGTGTTATTAGTGATAGTTATGCTAACATATTACTTTTGGCTAGGCCTTTTTGGCATGAAATTATGAAAATAAAATTCATAATTTATTGATGTCTTGACAAACCTATTTATGGATCATTAATGCGAATTACATGAGATTACATTATAGTAATTTGGCAGATCTTATAGCTCTTATCCAGAGTGACGTACAATAAAGTGCAAATCAGAACCAGGGACAAGTGCACTGAAAACCCTTGAGGGAAGTACGGTTTCAAATGCGAGAGTGAGCACGGAGATAAAAACCTGAACTCTTGTAGAATAATCAAGATCAACTGACCAAGTAGCAATACCACAGTTCTGGCAACTAGAACACTAAGAGTAGAACACTAAGAATAGAACATTGAACGTAGAACACTAAGACTAGAACACTAAGAGTAGAACACTAAGACTAGAACACTAAGAGTAGAACACTAAGAATAGAACACTAAGAGTAGAACACTAAGAATAGAACACTACGACTAGAACACTAAGAGTAGAACACTGAACGTAGAACACTAAGACTAGAACACTAAGAATAGAACACTGAACGTAGAACACTAAGACTAGAACACTAAGAGTAGAACACTAAGAATAGAACACTAAGAGTAGAACACTAAGAGTAGAACACTAAGACTAGAACACTAAGAATAGTAAAATAATGAAATGCAGGAGTGGTCATTACATACAGTGTACACACACACGGCATGCATGGCTACATGTGACAGTGAGGTGGGGAGGGAAAGGTGAGTCTTCAGTACAGTCAGCAGCTCCACCAAACTGCTGCTGTTATAGTTTTTTATTCAGGTCATCGTCACTCCTCCCCGCGGGGGCCAGCGTTCTCCTCCTAAGCCGCCGGTGAGAGGGGATTGTGGGTAGAGAGATCAGCGGCGGTGCAGGCTCGTGGTGAAAAGGCAGGAGATCCTCTTTGTGTGCTAATGCCCGTAGGAGAAGCGTGCGTGCAGGTGAGCAAACTCAGCGTGTTTGATTTCTGTTCTAATGCGGCTCGGCGCCCTCCCTTTCATGTGTGCGAGCATCGCCCTCCATCGAGCGGCAGCTCAGAACACAAAACCAGAGCAGCTACACGCAGGCAAACACAGAGCCGGGGAGCTCCAGGCCCTTTAGAAAGAGACATAATGCGTCAGGCCACTTGTGACAGCTCGTCAAGACATAAAACACAACAAGCCATTTGATGCTTAATGCGGACGGTCTGATTAAACGCCAGACGGTAAACTTTAAGTAAATAGGGAGAGAAATCTCTCATTGTGGCGGCCGTTTTTGGCCTCCCCAGCTGATGCTTCTCAGCGGAGAGAGGTCTCCCTTTGTGCTCGCCGAGACGTCCCCCGGCTTCCTGCGAGCTTTCACAAAGCTCTTGGTGAACTGTAATTTTCACCATCTTTGTCCCTGTGTGGCTTCAAAGAAGATGACCTCCGCGCGACCTCTGCAGACTGCGCTCAGGAAAAAAAGCACATCCCTGCCTGCCCTGCTCTCGTGCAAGAGAGGAAACCAGGTCACGCCTCCAGAGAGTTTATTCTATTTGTAACAGCAAATTGAAGGTAAATATGATCCAATTTATGCCTTTAAAAGGTTTATGAATGGTAGTACAAACAAGAGAGGACAGGTATGTGTAGAGTTTATTCCACCCGTTTACATCCCGTTCAGAATCCTCCCGTCTGTTTTCATAAGCCTACATCCCACGATTCGCACGATTAATACTGAAATATGTATGAATAAAGTGTTGAGTTGTTTTTTAAGGATGTTACGACCACAGCGTGGCTGAAGTTAATAACAGGGTCATTTCCTGTCGCAAAACAAATCAAACAAGTCAAAGCGACGGGTCTCAGAAAAGCAGAAGTCTTTTTTTCAGAAAGTTATAAAATGGAGAGGAAGTAAGGAGGCCCGTGTTTCATACAGTAAGCAGAGAAAAGACCTGTCCTCCTCCACTGTCAATTATCCCCCACTGATAATGCCTGATTCCATGAAATTATATTGAATTGAATCCGCTAATTCAAAAGATACTGTGAATTAAGCACCATGATTATAGTGATTATAATCACAATATTTGACGGCCTATTACGGCATTAGAAAAATTCAAATATGTGACCAGTTCTATTTCAAAGTTGTCAGACATGAATAGAGCAATTTCTCCGTGCTAATTCTGGAGTTTTAACCATGTAAATTTTCTAATTAGGCAATGGGATTGTTTGACAAGATGGTATGTCAACTCGATATTAGACCAGGCTTTTCCACAGTTCAATTACACAAGGACTGAAAAGTGGAGGATTTTCAAGTATGGAGAAATGTGTCCACATCGCGAATGGCGTTTCTGGGCTCTTGTGCTTTGTCGGAGATCCATGAAGAAACGATCAATTTATGCTGCCATTGAGACAGCAGAACAGAGAAATGTAGCGCTTCCTTCTCCGTCAAACAAAGCACTGTACATCTGCACTGTGCCATGGCGATGGAACGACACCAAAAGCACAACACGCACATTGCATCACCAGCAACACGTACGGCCGATTGCCGGGAATACAACAGTCAGGTTTGATCTGTTGCCTCTGTCGTGATTGTAACATTTCCAAAAATGTGGATATTCAATATATTTCAGTACTGAGTCTATTTCAGTGCTGTGAGTATATATTTCAGTGCCGTGAGAAGAAATGTGATAGAAATTACTTTGACTGACTTTGGGCGGCCTGTAGCGTAGTGGTTAAGGTAAATGACTGGGACCCGCAAGGTCGGAGTAGCCACAATAACATCCGCACAGCCGGTGGGCCCTTGAGCAAGGCCCTTAACCCCGCATTGCTCCAGGGGAGGATTGTCTCCTGCTTAGTCTAATCAACTGTACATCGCTCTGCCAAATGCCAATAATGTAATGTAAAGACTGTGGAATGATTGTTGGTGCCAGATGGGGTGGTTTGAGTATCTCAGAAAAATGGCTGTCCTACTGGGATCTTCACGCACAACAGTCTCTGGAGTTTGCAGAGAATGGAGCGAAAAAGAAAACAAGCAGCAGTGAGAGGTCAGAGGTCAGACTGGTCAAAGCTGACAGGAAGGCGACAGTAACGCAAATAACCACACACTACAACAGCGGTGTGCAGAAGAGCATCTCTGAACACATATAGCCTATAAGTGGACAAGGCTACAGCAGCAGAAGGACCAATAAGCCTAAAAAACAAAAAGTAGAATTAATACCTAATAAAGTGCTCACTGAGTGTGTGTATCAGTCTATAAGCCAGGAAGCACACATCCCCAGGGAAGGAGGACCAGTGAGTGTAGTGTGTGTGTCCTGGTTTCTGGTCCAAACAATTACTCCAGCTTAATTCTCTAAACAGCTGTAAACAGCGATGCCTGTTGCCTCCTTATCGGACTGCCACGAGCCAGGAGCCAGGAGCCACGAGGCACTGCATCCTGGGACACGTGCAGCTCACAGCTGGGGCCCCCGACTCCACCAATCATGTCAGATCAAATGAGCGATTGGGCTAATTAAATAATCAAGAGCAGATGTTGTGCCGAAATCCTGAACGGAACAGCCCTGCGGCACTCCCGGGATAAACAGACGGAAGGAAAGGTGTTTGATAAACTTTATTGATCCCCAGGGAGGGAATTCACACAGTCATTAGCGGCAGGACACACACACACACACACACACACACACACGCCTCTCAAACAGAGACTTAACAACAAGTGGCAGCCAGCGACACACGATCGTTCAGTACAGACAGTGATGCACAATGCATACACTGCACAATGTACATGTCATATTATGAAAATTAATAAATAAAGGTGCTTGCTTTACACTTGAAGGAACACATGTCTTTACACTACATGGAGGCATATAGCCTAGTGGCTAAGGTGCTTGACTGGGACCTGGAAGGTTGGTGGTTCAAGCCCCGGTGTAGCCACGATAAGATCAGTGCAGCTGTTGGGCCCTTGAGCAAGGCCGTTAACCCCACATTGCTCCAGGGGGATTTGGCACTTGCATAGTCTAATCAACGGTAATTTGCTTTAGATAAAAGTGTCAGCTATGTAACTATAATGTACAGGGGGGTATTTCACAGAGCAATATTACTGAGTTAGCTGGATAACTGCACTGAATAGCTATAACTATAATGATAACAATTGTTCATGCAGCAGGAAAAAAACGCTCTGAATGTGATCCCAGGGATGTTCCGGAACCTGGAAAACTTTGGAATTCTGGGATTCTACATCTGACCCGGAATGCCATCCAACGGTCCAGGGAGCTGGAGAGGGTACTCCCTGTCTCTGAAAATTCGGCAAGTCCCCCCCCCCATGATAATTAACAACAGTTCCAGTTAGGCCAGCTGTCTTCCCTGATTGCATCCGACAGCATTAATTACGGGAGAATGTGGCACAACACAGTTCCTGAGTCCCCTCCAGCCTGACAGGACCACTTCCCAACAGAGAGGGAGAGAGCGCCAGAACTACAGACAGGGAGAGAGCGCGCCAGAACTACAGACAGGGAGAGAGCGCCAGAACTACAGACAGGGAGAGAGCGCGCCAGAACTACAGACAGGGAGAGAGCGCGCCAGAACTACAGACAGGGAGAGAGCGCGCCAGAACTACAGACAGGGAGAGAGCGCACCAGAACTACAGACAGGGAGAGAGCGCGCCAGAACTACAGACAGGGAGAGAGCGCCAGAACTACAGACAGGGAGTGAGCGCGCCAGAACTACCGACAGGGAGAGAGCGCACCAGAACTACAGACAGGGAGAGAGCGCGCCAGAACTACAGACAGGGAGTGAGCGCGCCAGAACTACAGACAGCCAAGAGGATTCACACTACAGACCCACTCAATTCCTGTGGATTACTGATATACCGTAAATATACTGCATACCTGACAATACTGTAAATGCACTGTATACACACTTTTCATGCCTATATTCATAATGAGATTCTTTGATCTGACCGTACATTTTGTTTTGGAATATTGGAATGTTTTGGATTTTTAAAAATTTATCCAGAATTCTTCGGGAGTGTTTTGTATTATATGAGTAAGATTCTTTCATACAGCCATATGTATAGCCAGGTATAGCCAGAGCTGTGCTCGGTATGTTAGTGATGAACACAGATGTGTTCTGATGCTGAACAGGAAATGAAGCCTGGAAGATTGTCCGCATGCCCATGTAGAAATGGAGTCAGGAGTCCAGCGCATTGACCCTGCAGGACACAGCAAGAGGCCGAACTGACCCCCCCATTCTGACCGCCTTAAATTACACTCCCAATTCTCATGATTTTTACAATGGATCGGAGCACATTTTGATCCAGTGAGGTCATCGACCAGGAACAGGGTTGGGCAGCCCTGCTCTAGCTGTTGAATGAGGTGTGCTTTGTGAGGGTTGGAGAGAAACCTACAGGACGGTAGATCTCCAGGAACAGGGTTGGGCAGCCCCAGCCCTACAGACTCAATACCAGGGATCAGCAACTCATGGTCCTTGAGGGCCAAGAGCTCCTGGTTATCCACCCTCCCTTTACCTGGACGTCAGGTGAAGACAGCCCTAATCAGGAGCACTAATTAGCCGGGAGAAAAGAGGAGCAGGCTGGATTTGAATTGAAGGGCCAGGGCGGATGATTCGACGCTGAATAACTCTATAACAGCAGGCGCGCACTCCAACTCCACCGAGACCGAGCGGCAAAATGACTAAAATTGATTAACCGCCGTTAATCTTTAATTACAATATCTAATTGCTGTGGTTACTGACGTGTCAGGAGGGGTGTGTGTGACCTCATTAGGGAGCAGACTCTCAGCGGTGCTGGGGCACGTACCGTACCTCCGCCTCCTCGGCGAGACGTTCGTGCCCTGCTCCCCCTCCTGCCCGGGGGGCTAGCCGTCTCAGGAATGTCCCAGGCTTGTGTCAGGGCCCACCCTCCGAGCCGTGATTAATCTACAGGCCCCTCGGGGGGGTCACGTCTGACAGCGGCAGCCTGAGATATAAAAACACAAACCTTGGGCTGAGACCAAGTGAGGCCAGGGCGGTACAAGTCAACTGATGTTTGTTATTTTTTTCACTTAATCCTTTATTTAACCGGGTTCCTCCCGTTGAGGTTACAAAAAAAAATAAAAAAATTTCCAAGGTCAAGAAGGCAGCAGCACGTAGTTACAGAGAATATAAACTAAACCATAGCTAAAAAAAACTTTTTAAAAAATCGTATAACAAAAACCCATATGAGGGAGCATGATAGAGAGGGGAAGTGGGAGCGAAAGAAAATCAGAAACATAAATAAGTGCCGTCACGACGATATTCTAAAGAGGACGGCCGACAGAAAAAAAACAAAACTGACAAATAACAGCGAGCGCGCGACAGCGCGGAGGCGCGGGCCTTGAGCGAAGAGGAGCGAGCGCGACTGCCGGCTCCTCGCGCACAAAACGTCTTTTTCAAACTGCCCACACAGACCGGTCAAAGGTCCTGCGTTCCCATTACCGCTGGAGTTGTAATGGAAAACAGGAACCAATCTTTCCCCCGCTTTGTGTTTTGTTTGCCACAAATATTCTTAAAATGAGTGTCAGTAATAGTTTTTTTTTTTTTTTTGGACTGATATCGCGCCATGTTAGCAGTTATAGCAGCTCACAGTGTACACGCTGTACTGCGAATTCGGCAATGGGACATTTATGACAACACTTCTCCCCTTGAAGACTGAAATAACCTGTGTTTAAAGTTTCAGAATCACACACTTTAAAATGGCGACATGTATCAACATCACCCTGAAGTTAATATTCATTAGTCTCTCACTTTACACTCCGTATCACTTAACAAGTGGTTTAACTAACGCAATGTTTAAGGGCCGAGTGGCCTTTCTGTAGGCCTATCTCACAACGTTACAGACTGACAATTCAACGGGTAGCCGATTTCGCTCTGAGCAAGCTAATTTAAAATGATAAACAAAACTGGGTTTGTGTGTGTGTGTGTGTGTGTGTGTGTGTGTGTGTGTGTGTGTTTCTCCGCTTGTTTGTTCATCGTCATGTTTAGAGACAGACCGAACAATGCGGGTATTTTTGTAACACTGAAAGAACAAACCGACATGAGAATTATCGATTTTGTCAAACAAAGAGTTAATGCGAACGCAGTGCCGGCGTAATCTACCTGGCACTAGCGCGGCTGTTTGCGTCCGGGCCGTTTCCCTGACGTTTCAGATTTCTCTGCTCACTCTGCTTTTGTTTCAGACCTACGCTGTTGTTTTCAGGGAGCTCTTCAACCCAGCTGGGAGCCTATTCATGGTTTATATGCCTCTGTGTGTGTGTGTGTGTGTGTGTGTGTGTGAGAGTGAGTGTGACCGTCAGCCCTGTACACAACAGACATGCTCGCAATGAATAACCGGGCCGCGTTCTCTCTCAGTGCACTTTACGGATGTAGTCTGCGAATATTATCGTGTGATGAGCTGTTAAACCGTACGAGATGACAAGTTGAAACCAAGAGTTTTTCCAACAGCGCTAAGAGAGGGAAAACTAGTATTTTTAAGGCTTGTATTGACACAGCAGATCCCCTTTCTCCACATCAAAGCCTTTTGAAGCTTTATTGGCCAATATTTACATGCACAGACGCTAAGAGAAGGTCAGATCAATGTTTTTTGTGTGAGTTGTCCTTCCTCCCGTCCCTACCAGGTGAAGAACAGAATGTACCCCCTAGCCTTTCCTCGGCTTCCTGGGTATTAATCTGCGAAAGTTCAGTTTTAGGGGAAGACTTTGTTGAGGGCTTCTGTTGAAATTGTGCGAGTTTCCGCCACCGCCTCGAGTGGGATTAGCGCGGCAGCTCACTCGCAGTCGAAAAGCAAACAAACAACAAAAAAAAGAGAATTTCCATACACACAGCTGTCGCCGGGGCCGTCCCGCCTCCCGGAGGATAGCTGCCGTAGTCACGCAGGTTCTAAACCACAAGCTGGCGGTAGCCAACATCAATCCCTACCGCCGATTGTTTCTGTACACCTGTATGCATTTTTTGATCTTTGCCCACCTCTAGCAAACTCAACTTACGCACCTGAATACTTTATGGTATTACTCACTGAGCCCGGAGTTTTTTTTTGCTTGCTGTTTTTGTGCGTGTGTGTGTCTGAGAGAGAGAGGGGGGGGGGGGAAGAGAGAGAGAGAGAGAGAGAGAGAGAGAGAGAGAGAGAGAGAGAGAGAGACTGACTGCGTATAAGGAGAGTGGAGACGGGCACTTTATCCGAGTGTGAAATGAGATGCGTGTGCATGGACACATGAATTAAATACTGCGGGGCTACACGTATACAGTGTTAGCGGGATTTTCTTGGAGCCAGACACAAAATGTTTAGTGAAGCACAGCGAGGCTAAACACCACGGAGGCAGCCGAGAAATCAATTTAGCTGAGCAAACAATCTCTGGCGTAATGACGGCTAGTTATCCATTTATGTCATGTCAGTCTTGCTAAGCCGCCGGAGCGGGCTGTCGTGTTTGACATTCTACCATTGATCTGCACCAGTGCCATTATATTTCCAGTTTGAAAAAAAAAAGAAAAAAAAAAAACTACCTTTCTGAGGTGCATTTATTTGTGAACGAGGGGCTCCCCGCTACGTGTAATATGCGGAGCCCTGGCGTTTTAACGCCCTCTCGGTTTTTGTATGGGCATTTCATAAACAAAGAGAGGGGAATATAAGCTCTTTGTGTTGCGTGTTTTTTAAACGTTCACGTTAGCGCTCGAGGAGTCTGTTGGCAGTTATCAGGCGAGTGCGTTTCAGTTTGTTTTGACCGCTCAGACAGTAGCCTATAGCCTACCGTCC
>NC_083763.1:2111439-2133939 GCF_963514075.1 Conger conger | reverse complement strand
ACACACACAAACTCACACACAGAGACACACACACTCACACACAGAGACACACACACACTCACACAGAGACACACACAGATACACACACGCACACACTCACACTCGCACACACACACTCACACACACACACGTACACACTCACACACACACACACACACGTACACACACATTCACACACTCACACTCACTCACACACACACTCGCACACACACACACTCACACACTCACACTCACACACACACGTACACACACACTCACACACACGTACACACACACACACGTACACACACACACACACACTCACACACACTCACTCACACACACGTACACACACACACTCACACACACACACCTACCCTCTACTCTCACACATACACACACACACACACACACTCACACACTCACTCACACACACACCCCAGTGTTATTTTTGTTAGTTTTGGGTTCTTCTTCTCAAGCTGGGACACGCCTGATTGGAAATGACACATGTCTCTGACTAAATACAGAAGATTATCAGAAGTTCACTAAACGCTACTCTATTACTCTCTGCCACATACCATCCATCTCTCTCTCACACAGTCTCTCCACCTCTCTCACACTCCCTCCATCCCTCTATCACACATTCTTCTCTATTCCTCTCGATCACACACTCCCTCCATCCCTCTATCACACACTGAGCAACTCTAGTTTAAAGGGCATTAACTCCTTTAAGCACAGGGCTCTGTAGCTCCAGGGCGGGAGGGCCTGGTCTGGGCTGGTCTCTGTAGCTCCAGGGCGGGAGGGCCTGGTCTGGGCTGGTCTCTGTAGCTCCAGGGCGGGAGGGCCTGGTCTGGGCTGGTCTCTGTAGCCCCAGGGCGGGAGGGCCTGGTCTGGGCTGGTCTCTGTAGCTCCAGGTCTGGAGGGCCTGGTCTGGGCTGGTCTCTGTAGCTCCAGGTCTGGAGGGCCTGGTCTGGGCTGGTCTCTGTAGCTCCAGGGCGGGAGGGCCTGGTCTGGGCTGGTCTCTGTAGCCCCAGGGCGGGAGGGCCTGGTCTGGGCTGGTCTCTGTAGCTCCAGGTCTGGAGGGCCTGGTCTGGGCTGGTCTCTGTAGCTCCAGGTCTGGAGGGCCTGGTCTGGGCTGGTCTCTGTAGCTCCAGGGCGGGAGGGCCTGGTCTGGGCTGGTCTCTGTAGCCCCAGGGCGGGAGGGCCTGGTCTGGGCTGGTCTCTGTAGCTCCAGGTCTGGGGGGCCTGGTCTGGGCTGGTCTCTGTAGCTCCAGGGCTGGGGGGCCTGGTCTGGGCTGGTCTCTGTAGCCCCAGGGCGGGAGGGCCTGGTCTGGGCTGGTCTCTGTAGCTCCAGGGCTGTGGGCTGGTCTCTGTAGCTCCAGGGCTGGGGGGCCTGGTCTGGGCTGGTCTCTGTAGCCCCAGGGCGGGAGGGCCTGGTCTGGGCTGGTCTCTGTAGCTCCAGGTCTGGGGGGCCTGGTCTGGGCTGGTCTCTGTAGCTCCAGGGCTGGGGGGCCTGGTCTGGGCTGGTCTCTGTAGCCCCAGGGCGGGAGGGCCTGGTCTGGGCTGGTCTCTGTAGCTCCAGGGCGGGAGGGCCTGGTCTGGGCTGGTCTCTGTAGCTCCAGGGCTGGGCTGGTCTCTGTGCTGTGTCACTCAGCATTGGGTTGAGGCTGCAGGTGTGTGGGCCTGTATCCAGCCCTCACCGGCTCACACTCAGAGCTTAAGAGCTGGAACTCGCTAAACACCAACATGGGCCACCCACGCTCTCGAACGTCTGTGTGTGAGTGTGTGTGTGTGTGTGTGTGTGTGTGTGTGTGTGTGTGTGTGTGAGTGAGTGTATGTGTTTATGTGTGTGTGTGTGTGCGTGCGTGCATGTGTTTATGTGTGTCTGTGTGTGTGCATGTGTGAGTGTGTGTGTGTGTATGTTTATGTGTGTATCTGCGTGAGTGCGTGAGTGTGTGTGCATGTGTGTGTGTGTGAGTGTGTGTGTGTGTATATGCGTGAGTGTGTGTGTATGTGTGTGTGTATGTGCGTGAGTGTGTGTGTGCGTGTGTGTGTATATGGGTGAGTGTGTGTGTATGTGTGTGTGTATGTGCGTGAGTGTGTGTGTGCGTGTGTGTGTATATGGGTGAGTGTGTGTGTGTATGTGTGTGTGTGTATGTGCGTGAGTGTGTGTATGTGCGTGAGTGTGTGTGTGTGTGTGTGTGTTTATGTGTGTGTGTGTGTGTGTGTGTGTGTATGTGTGTGCGTGAGTGTGTGTTTATGTGTGTGTGTGTGTGTGTGTGTGTGTGTGTAATATTGCGCAAATGATCAGAAACAGACTCTTCACGGTTTTCTCAGCAGTGACATCACGGCCAGAATACCGCAGGTGAGGAAGTTCACAGCTTCTCTCACACTGTCAATCACCTTTCACCTGCGTGCGGCATCCAGCCCTCCCCATTCCTCTCTCCTGACTGCCCACGGTTTAAACAAGTCACGACATCCCCCGAAACCTTCCTCAATGACATTTCATTTTAAATGAGACTGAGTTATAAGGACCCGTTTCCAGTACCACTCTGCACCAGGCCCACAGGTTGGATATAAAAAAAAAGTGTACAGACAAAATTGAATCAACCAGACTTGGTAAAATACATGAGTGTTTTGGATTCTAATACCTTTCTACACTTTGCTGAGCTTGTCTGGTGTATTGGAACCTATGAAATAGGCTGTGTTAAAAACCGCATACTAGCATAGCCTACTACTCATACTAAATTCCAGGCAGATATCTATTGACATGTAGTACAAGAGGTATGCAAAGTTTTAAACACAGCCATACTCTTAAAAAGTGAAAACCCCACTTTCTGGTCCTCTTGGTTGGTTCAGTTATGCCAGGGAAGATCAATCGAGCACAGAAAAGTATTTGAATCCAAATCAGTTACGTATTTGACCCAGGTCTGGAATCAACCCTGAGGATCTGTACAGAATGCCTTGCTTTATTTTTAATGACTGCTGTTTTTGTGAGAATTAAGAAGCTATTGACAGTTTTCCTACACGCGGTGCATTAGCATTAGCCGCCTAGCCCCTTCTCATTAGCAACAGAGCAGGTCTGATTGGAGAGAGCAGGTCTGATTGGACGGAGCAGGTCTGGGCAGGTCTGATTGGACGGAGCAGGTCTGGGCAGGTCTGATTGGACGGAGCAGGTCTGGGCAGGTCTGATTGGACGGAGCAGGTCTGGGCAGGTCTGATTGGACAGAGCAGGGCTGATTGGACAGAGCAGGGCGATAGTCTCAGGGTCAGGAGGTCCTGGTCATGAGGGAGCTGATTCTTCTGTATGAGGGAGCATGTTCTGCTCTTTTACCGTCTCTCTGGCTGAAGTTCTGCTCTCTCACTGTCTCTCTGGCTGAAGTTCTGCTCTCTCACTGTCTCTCCGGCTGAAGTTCTGCTCTCTCACTGTCTCTCTGGCTGAAGTTCTGCTCTCTCACTGTCTCTCTGGCTGAAGTTCTGCTCTCTCACTGTCTCTCCGGCTGAAGTTCTGCTCTCTCACTGTCTCTCCGGCTGAAGTTCTGCTCTCTGACTGTCTCTCTGGCTGAAGTTCTGCTCTCTGACTGTCTCTCTGGCTGAAGTTCTGCTCTCTCACTGTCTCTCTGGCTGAAGTTCTGCTCTCTCACTGTCTCTCTGGCTGAAGTTCTGCTCTCTCACTGTCTCTCCGGCTGAAGTTCTGCTCTCTCACTGTCTCTCCGGCTGAAGTTCTGCTCTCTCACTGTCTCTCCGGCTGAAGTTCTGCTCTCTCACTGTCTCTCCGGCTGAAGTTCTGCTCTCTCACTGTCTCTCTGCGGCTGATGAAATCTTAATTAGCAGCGCTCTGCATTATGGATGAGAATCTGGGACATTTTGTAGCTGCAGGATCCCGCAGGCGATTATGTGTCTCTTTTCCAAACAATGAAGGGACAGGCAGGGAGGACCCTGCCGTCTTAACGGAGAGCAGAAACGGAAAGAGATCGTCACGCACTACATTATGCTCCCAAAGTCATTCATACATTCATACACCCTTTTTCAGGGTCTTTGCAAATAATAAAGGGGAAACAAAAATGGCAACACATTTCTGTTAGCAAAAAAGTTTAAATTAAAGATATTTAATTTAATTCAGAATTGTTTTCTTTTGAGATTGTATTCACAAATTGTAGGTGTTTGGGTTACTTTCAGTTGCCATCAGTCCACACTTAATTAGGTCATTAGGACCCAACTTACTGCACGTATAAGTCCCTTAAATGTACCGTAGCTCCTTTATAAAGATATTATTTGCCAAATAGCACATGACAGAAAACGAAAACATTAGTCGCTCTGGCAAATTGAGAGCCCTGGAATGTAAATATAGGACATTTTGTCATTGTTTTGACATGACTGTGCCCACATCGTAAAAGGAAACACTTGTCTTTGGTAAACGTGCCTGTATTGCTCATTTAAGGTGGGTCCGTGCGCTGCGGAACTGTGTTTGGTTCAAAGAAAACAGTTTTCGGTATTATAGAACAGTTCGCCAGTACTTGGTAGTACACTATACCATTACGACATTGTGAAAGCGTTCTCAGGCAAACCTCAAAGCTACTCAGCGTAAAGAGTGATCACGATTCCCTCATTTCACCTGAACGCAGAAAGGCAAACGGAAAAGGCCGCACTTGTGGTTGGTCTTTGGCTGGCAGGAATGAATGTGGCTTCATGATCCCGTTGCGAAGCATAACTTTCTCTGGCAATTGCATACTTGTGAGTTGTGCTGTCGACCTCGTTTCCAGTGACGCATTCTGCTGTTTGTCCACTAGGTGTCGCCACCGACACAGCATTTGGATTACCAGGCACGACCAAGCGCTCCACCCCGTACTCACTTCGAAGATTAATGACGTTTTGACAGTGCTTTTATACATGCATATCCTTACCCGTGAGCATAGAATGGTTACTTTGCTCAGCCCGAGAACAGCACTGGGAAGAAACACTTAAGATGGAAATAATTAATATTCTTTAATTTGATATAAGAATATTCCTGTTTTCATAGAAAATGTGGAACATTTTGGTCAGGAAATTGCGCTTGGCTTAATTGCTGGAACGCTTCAAAAGGGCTTCTGGCTGCTAGGAATCAGGGGTTGAGCAAGTGCGGTAGAATATATTTTCATCCCAAAGTAATTACTTGTCTAAATGTATTTATTATTTATGTTTATTTCTTCATGGAGGAGGGAATAAAACGCAAGGACAGGCTTCAGGTCTCAGATAATTGGATAGGTCCATTCATAAAAGGGTATATTTTCACATTCATGTTTTTTTTTTACCTGCATCGTCACGAAGTTGCTACATTGAGAAACCTCCTATAACACGATGGCACGTAAACCCTCCGGTTTACGATATGATTGTGTTCCGTAGGCACCCACCTTCCTCCACGAAGCTGTTATTTCCGAAAGGAAACACAGGAACCGCCCCTGGCCCCTGTGGAGACGGGGGTTAATTGGGATTGATTGATCCTTCAGGTTTAACGAGCGAAGGGGGGACCCTGTGGGCCCAACGAGGCGGAGAGAGATGAGCGTCGATATTAATGCAATCTGACACCCGCAGCTCTGCGGCCAATAAGGACGGATTTGCCTTCCGCTCCAGCCTATTAGAGCGCTCCCCTGTCGCTCGTAACTCAAACACCCTCTTACACAGATCCTCCCCGGCGTGCGTCTTTCCTCGTCATAAATAACTCGCATCTAAACGGTGTGCTCGCCGATGTCAGTGCAGATTCCTACTGCTTCCTGCTCACGACTTAGCCCCCAATTAATCCACCTGCCGCTCGTTAATCTGGTACCTAATGAGTCTAATAATCGGCCAAAACACGCCTGTGCATCCGGAGCAGTAAAAATATGTGGAAGATGAGAATCTGTGGATAAACTCATATTCCCAGTCACACAAATAATATTTTTATTTTATTTATTCACCAATATTTAACCCCCCGTTCAGAACACAATCTCTTCTACAATGGGGACCTGAGACACAAACGTACCCAACAAGACAGTTGGCAACGCAGGGAATGAGACAGAGGTGTAAGGTGACAATTACAAAAGGCAGAGGTTAAAACATACTTACAGGGTCATGGATTACATGTTTAAAGTCGACAATCAAAAATAATGTATCAATTTATTGTATTGCCATTTCAGTATTGCGCAATAAGATAAGTATATGAAGTAGAAAGCATAACTTCATTATTCCTGTCCACGCTGGGCTCCCGGCCAGATCGTGAACACATAAAGACAACGCACACTGTGTATTAATTTAAGTTCTTCATTTTTTCATGTTCTAATTTTGATCTGACATTACCCGTCTCTTATGCATGAGCAAATTGCAGTCACGTAACATCAGAACTAACCGCTATCCACAAGTCGGTTTTCGGTTTACTCCTACGAGCCTTCGAGGTGTCGGCGCGGAAACATTTCTCTTTGTGTTTTTACCGAAATGTTGATTTTTTAGCAGACATCAAGTCTACCCAGTCCATTCCAGTATGCCTTCCTAGCTCGCCCAAGGCTGAACTGGATGTAAATTCAAGGTCCACAGAATAAGACACGGGAAGATTTGCACACAGACAGATAAGGCTAATCGTTTATGGTCAAAGGGTCAGTGTTTCAGTGAATCTGTAAACGAACAGAAGCTGAACTGACCTTTACATAGAACAAAGATAAACATGACATCTCTCTGGAAACTGTGATGTGTGATTACCATATTCTCATTAACCGCAGACTCAGAATAAGAAGCCAAAGTGAACATGCCACGTACAAGGGCTTTGGCGCCCTGTCATGAATATTCACGAGCACTGTCTGAGGCGGAGTAATTTACGAGCACTGTCTTGTCTTTTTTGTCTTTCATTTGCTATTTATCCCATCCTGATTAACCAGCTCAGACCATGATCAACATGGTATAACCCACTCAAGCTATGTTTTGAAACAGCTGGTATCTGGTCATTTCAAACTGGTCACAGCTGGATTTTACACCTGTCCATTGTTCCATGAACATACTGTAAAAGATACACCTCTGTTAACTTCATTTTAGTATATTATTTTTGAATGAGTAATACATTTAAATAAACAGTAACCATTGATTACATTTTTCAGAAAGACGTTGCGTTTCACTTTGTTTATTGATGAGGAACGGTGAAAGCATTGCTGGCAAGAACTCAAAGGATGAAGCGTCTCTTTCCTGCTCTCCGACTCACTTAGACAACGTTGGCTACTAATCACAGGTCTGAACATTTTGAAACAGGAGAGATTACAGCCATTCATCAGCAGCTCATAGAACAGGCTTGGCAAGCTTTCTCACCTGCCAATTGTGTCATCTGTCAGCAATCCTGCCTTTATTTGCCATCCGAGTTGAACAGACATCTATCCCACGAGTCCACAGCCCTGCCCCAGGGAGGTCAAAACTCCTGTATCTGCTCCATTAGAAAAAGCCACACAGTCGTTGGGCCCTTGAGCAAGGCCCTTAACACTGCATTGCTCCAGGGGAGGATTGTCTCCTGCTTTGTCTAATCAACTGTACTTCACTCTGGATAAGAGCGTCCACCAAATGGCAATAATGTAATGTAATGTAATGTAATGTAATGATGCCATTAACTCAATATCGCAGTTCTGTTCAAGGCTGGACGTCATCTTGTGTCATGGTGTCGTCATTTGGTGCAAATGACTACCCAGGAAGAATAGATAAAATGACACAGTGTCACAGTGTTTCAAATCCTGTTAACCCTAACAAGGGAGTTCCTCTGTAAATACCAAGACAAAATAGCAACAAAAGCTTGTCTGTTATCATCAGGGCTCAGGTTGTAAGAGCAGTCGTCTGGCAGTCGGAGGATTGCCGATTTGATCCCGCCCTGGGTGTGTTGAAGTGTCGCTGAGCAAGACAACTAACCCCCAAATGTTCCTGAGAAGCTGGTTGGTGCCTTGCATGCATGTATGAGTGTGTGTATGAATGGGTGAATGAGAAGCATCAATTGTACAGCGCTTTGGATAAAGGCCCTATATAAATGCCAACCATTTACCATTTATAAGCGATACAGTACAGGTATTCATTCATTTTCCACATCATATTTTGATAAGCAAAAAGGCATTCATACAACTATTTTCATTGTCACTGTTGCTGCATTAAATATTTGACAGTGACAGAGAGAAACATCCATAACTTGTATGAGGACGTGTTGGGAATATGGGAGTTTCTGTTCAGCTCCGTTCGTCAATTACTCTACTATCAGGACATCTGGTTAGCAGTAGGGAATACCTCGGAATCCGAGTGGATAATCCACGCAAACAAACATCCCCCCGGCAGCAGCGGGAGTGTAGTGTGGGATTAAGTGGGCTAACGGGGGCTGTAATGCACTGCGCCTGCAGAATAACTCCACAGCTCTCTCCGGTAACACTGTGCCTGTTACTGGCAGCCCGGGTCTCTGATGCACATCTAATCTCCCTCCTAAAAACCGCCACTGCTGTTAGGGTGGGTGTCCCATCCCAGTGACCCCCCCCCCCCCCCCCACACACACACACAGGGTGCTCTCCTTCCCTCTGTGACGTCTGGAAGGCAGCTGCTGCTTCTAAGACTGCAATCAGCAGGTCGGCCAGCCAGCCAAACCACCGATGATGTGCTCATACCTCTTCACAGGCAGTTTTTATTTAATGTGTTTTTAGCAGATCTCTCTGTATGCATATGCTCCCGAGCTAGCTAGTTTGCTAATCTGTCACTATTGCTTTTCTTGTTCTAGAATCTGATTCTGATCCAGACCAGGCTTTTCACCGTGGGAAGGAACGTGCCTTGGGCCCCCCGCAATATCCTCTTGGGTAAATGTGCAGTTATCTGCGTGACCCAGGATGCAAAAAGGAGCTGATCAGAAACGCTGCGCAGATGGATACTGGATTACATAACCTGAGTCGCCAGGATTACCCGTCCCAGCCTGACCTCTTTACGGGCACGTGTTGCGCTCGCGCGCGGGACGATTCCGTGCGCGCGCGATTCCGTGCGCGCGGTTACATAACGCGCCGTGAAGCTCGGTGGTTTCGCTTCGCTCGTTTGGCTGAGTTACGAAAAACAAACGTTTGTTGGAACGAAGAAACCCCTTGCTTAAACGGTACAGCAATACCATCACTCACAGTGGGCAGTATCGACAAGATTGGCGTCACTGTTACCCACAGATATTCTCCTGTGAAAAAACGTCTCCCTACTGCTGAAGCCAATGCATCCTAATTTGATGTGTCGTCTGGTCTGATTAAAATTAATTTAGGAGTTTGATCTGGAATCGTACAGTGGCAGTGGGCCTTGCGAATGTTCTGTGTCCTACACCATCGACCTAAAAAAAAAACATCGACACAACAGATCTGCCCCTGCACCATGCTGTTCATTGTGCTCCTTTGCACGCAAATTCATTTCAACATTTTTACGACTTATTTTGAATGAAAGTGAACAACATGAAAACCTTTTGTTGTAGTTTTCAAATATCACACATGTAAATGAGATGTCTGGGGAAGGACATATAATTAAGATTGGCTGTCGTTATTGAGATGGATCAAATACTAAGATATTATTTACCACTGCTTCTTGTGTCAAATGAAATTAATTGACAATAAAAAACAATTAACACAACAGACGTTGCATTTATATTTAATGAGGCAGCTAAGTATCAGACATCTACTGATCTGTATGGGCAGGGAATAACTAGAGGAGACACCAGTACATAAATAATTGATGTGTGATCACTTTGGAATCATTTTTATTAGCTTTAATATTGTATGCGGGTGTTATGATTTCACAAATTGACTTAAGAGGGATGAGTAACACATAGTGGTTTATGTATTAACTGAAGACTCAACAGCACAACAGCAATACCTCTCTCGGGAATTTAACCAGGGACTCTGGTGATAGGACAAAGTTACTGAGCCACTACACGATTGCTCACTGAACATGCATATTGGGTGCTTTGCCAGAAAACAAAAATGAATCATGCGGATGCTGGATCCACGATAACTCCCCTGCATCCATGGGAATGGGAAAGGCTCTCTGGTCAGCTGTTTGTTTTCATTTCCAGGAAACTCCCTCTCCCCCCCCTCCCCTCCCCAAGGCCCACACCAGCCTAGGCGCACATCCCGATTAGAGAGCTGAAGGTAAAATCAACAAATCAAGAGACTCATCTTCTTCCGCCCGATCGTTAAACTGTTTTACGCTGTTAAACCTTCAGTGTGTGCCGTGTGGGGGTCCGGTGGGGGGGGGGTCATCAATCAGAACCTCTACAGTGTCCATTACAGAACTGACGGGACCAGGAAAATGGCCGACTTGAGCCGGAGATGGAGGCATTAACCCAGTCAGGGAGAAAATGAGCTTTCTCTCAAAATGCTGCTTCGTCGACCCCAGGATTATAGTTACAATGGCCTCAGAAAAAACAGGTAGTCTTGGGAAAACAACATAACAATTAGTGGTTATGGTCACAGGCATGCAAGGTTGTCACAAAACACACTGTGAGGGCCTTCTACCAATAAGTGTCTATCTCAGTAGCTTCTCTGGTTACATCACTAGCTCATCCTTGAAGTAATGGCAACAGGTACCTTACATACCATTGCCATCTACTCCTATGTTTGCCGAGGACGTTGTTTAATTTAAACACACCTCCTCGAGAGAGGTGTCTCCAATTAACCTCCACAATCACTGGAATGTGTTCCAAGTATGTTAGTTACAAAAATGAATACACTGCAATTTGTTGTTTAATTAATATACTGGATATATGTACTCTGTACATATAAAATAAACAAGCAAATGAGTAACTTCTTTTTTTATCTCATTACATTTATTTTATTCGTGTGAGCTAAAAAAACCCTGCTTCTAAACTGGAGGAACTGCCCGTCATAATGCATTCATATCACGACATGCGAGGTATTTCCAAAAAGTCTACGATCACGACATCCCCAACCACCCCCCCTCGTCGCGTCATTTCCTGGATGTCGAGGGGAGGGGGGTAGAGCGATGAAGGCGGAGGCAGACTGCCTCCCCCGCCGTAGCAGCCAGGGCGAAGACTGGCGGTGGTGGTGGAAGGAGGCGGAACACAGAGCGCCTGACTGCAGCGCCGCCAGCACGGAGTCGAGGGGTACTCCTCTTACTGTCATGAAGAAGGGATAATACATTCAGAAGAGACACATAGGCAGCCTGTCGGTTGTTTTTGTGTTCGTGTAATCCGCACAGGAGGGGTCGGCCGTTTAAAAACAGGATCTATTTATGTTTTGGGTGGCTTTGCTTGGCGTAGCTAGCTGACGTTAGCGAAGAAATCGCCCAAGGATGCTGCGGTGGATCCGGCAGCAGCTGGTAAGCAGCCCCTAGTATCGCTGGGTAACTTAGCTTTATTATGCTTAGCTTTATTGTGGCTACCGTGTAGCTAGCTGCACCGGCGAGGACTCCAGACTTGGGACAGACGGCAGGTCTCCGGGTATGGCTTCATAGCAGCGGAGTTTCCTCAAATTACAAAGCTAAGCTAGCATGCAGCTAACTGGCCTGCCTGGTTGTAGCGCTGTTCGTCGGGCCCATTAGTTTACGTGGTGTTTAGTTAGTGCACTGCCTGATAAAAAAATATATTTCGCTTCGTTGGCGAGATTAATTTCAAGTAAAAAACGAATCGTCACAGACTGTTGGACTGTTCCGGTGGCTGAGTGAGGTGGGCGGCTGTTCGCTGCTGTCTGCAAACTTGGATGACAAAGTTGTCAGCTAACTGTGGTTAATGAAGTGTTCATGTAGTTAACTTTAATGTTAGTCTAGCGGTAGCTAGTTAGCCGTCTAGCTAGCTAGCTATACTACATAGTCATGGTTAACTAACTTCTATCATCTAAGTTAATGGCGTAGTTAGGTCTCTCGAGTCTATACTATCTCAGCTGTTATTAGCGAATTAGTAGTAACCGGAAACCTTTATCTTAGCTCTAAGTTATGTAGTTTAGCTAAGTAGTTAATATAGCTACAGTTAGCTATGGATTTAACGTTTAGCTAATCGCTATTTGAAGATCGAAATATTCTTTTATTTGCTATTTATTTTCTACTAGTGAATAGCTTAACTCGTGTGTATGTGTGAGTGAGAGAGTGAATGACTGAGAGACAGACAGAGACAGAGAGAGCTTTTTTTAACAATGCCCTAGATCCACATACGATGCTTGAAATGAGATTAAAAAGCCATCAAGTGATTGTGCCATTTATGCGAGGCGCTTTTCTGAAACTGAGAGACGTCTTGTTAATCGTGTCTCCAAATATCACGTGGGTAATTCAGGCAAAGATGTTTATAATAAAATGCATGCATCCGCACAACCAGGCTTCGAACAGCATTGGCCAGGCATAGAGAAAAAGTACTGCTACTCCATTCGAGATTTACAACGCGTCTTTGACCTTTCATTTAAATAATGGCATTTGCCTAGAAAAACAAGGATGCGTATTCTCAAAACATCACCAATCCCAAGGCTAAAAAGAGGTTAAACGCGAGAATGATCTCTGGTATTGTAGGAGGAGTTGAATACGGACCTGGCACTGTTCCAGGGTATTGATGCGATGTGATGTGATTTTAGTTGAAGTTGCATGCTGTAGTCATGACTGAAATGCTAGCGGGGTTGTGTGGCTTTGGGTTGGCTACATCAGGATCTGTTTAATTGCACAGAGAGAGGGAGCGAGACAATGAGAATGAGACTCTTCATTTTCGCATGTGTTTTGAAAGCTTCATCTTAGCCCAGAGAATCGTGCTGCAGGCGGTGAGATACCGAGGTCTCCCACTTTGCGAGGTCGTCTTGCAGGGAGCGTACAGGAGTGTGAACTCGTTGTTTATCCTCGGCTGATTGGATTCTACCAGTAAAATTCTCACACCCTAACACCTTCCTTACCGAGCAGAGACGCACTATTCCTTTTCTTAGAAAAGCCAAAGCCAATTTATCTCACCTCTGTTGAACTTATTTTGTCTGTGCGGTTTAGCTTTTTAAGGTCTCTGAAGATGACTGGGTTATTATCAGCAGATTCAGTCAATTGCGTTTCGTTTGCTGCCCACTACATTTGATCAGGTGATAATCAATTTGTTTTTAATTGGAATTATTTTAAGAAGAAGAGCAATGACCTAGTCATGTTCTATTGTTTGTCTGTATGATGCAACACATAAGGTTATAATGAATTCAGTATGTATGCTGTGTTTGTCAGTGAAATAGAGGTATCAGGTGACCGGCTGTGTGTGGTCTGATTGGACAGAAAGAGTCTTTGACAGGTAGTTTCCCATCATCCTCTTCTCCTGGCACTCACCACATGGTCTGCTCACATAGTGAAAATCCAACACACTCTAAAAAAAAAAAAAAGAAAGTGCTCTTTGACATGTCTCTGTGGAACTAGGTGTGAAGAACTAGATGGGGTTCTTCTATGACAGGTTCTATGAGGTTCCTTTCCTGTGTTTCTGTGACCCTGCAATGGTGCACGTTGTTGCGGGACTCCCTGTGTTGCTCTTTGATGCTATGATGGTGCGTGTTGTTGCAGGAATTCCTGTGTTGCAGTGACTCTGCGATGGTCCGTGTTGTTGCAGGATGATCTGTGTGTGGCGGTGATGGTGCGTGTTGTTGCAGGATGATCTGTGTGTGGCGGTGATGGTGCGTGTTGTTGCAGGATGATCTGTGTGTGGCAGTGATGGTCCGTGTTGTTGCAGGATGATCTGTGTTGCAGTAACACTCTGAAGCGTCGGGAGCTTGATTGACAGACTGATGTCTTGTGAGGTCTGGTGGTCTGGTCCTCCATTCCCCAGGACGAGCTCTGACCTATCGGCCGCAGACTGACACTTCCTCCGCTACCTGGCGCGCTCGTTATCTCCAGCTCATTAACCCCTCTGATTGGTCACAGTCCCGCGAGTCCCGTTAATAGCGCGCGAGTCCCGTTAATAGCGCGCGGGTCCCGCTCGCAGGATGAATTTTAATTGGCGGCGGCTCGCCTGCGGCAGACCCATCGCTCATAATGACGACACGCCATCGCCGCTGTGCCTGAGAGCGCTTTCAGGAGATTAGCGCGGATTTACCGCATGAAATGGGGGCTTTGTGGGAGACCGGCTAAGCCTAATAACATCCAGTATTTCACTGGGCTCGGAGCCGGAACTTTCTGTGTACTTTTGCTTTACGTTTTCAAACCTGTGATGTATTTTTAGCGTGGTGACAAATATTCAGAATTTATTACCGATCTGACAGGTGTTTGGTGAAGATTTAGGCCTGCGCGGTGTGTAAATTTGCCGGAGCCTTGCTGTGATTTGCGATCAGTTAGCCCCCCCGGCGTTTATTGAATATTCACTTCATCATCTCCTGTACTGGATTAGAATAATATTTAAGATGCCGGGTGTCAGATCTGTGTAATCAGCCCCTCCCCCTGACCAGCCCCTGAAACCTCCCGTCAGAGTGACCGCTCTACTTTACAGCCGTTTCTCACTTCTCCGTTTGCGCTGCTAATTGCCTCACGTTTGAGTGTAAATCGATAGAGGCAGTGCTCAGTGGGCGGGCACTGACACGGACACCCCTTCGGGGTCCTCGCCGAGATCAGCTCATGTTTACACACAGTGACACGCGGCTGAGATGAGACGGGTTTTTATTATCGTTTCGTACAGGTAGTTTGCTTTCCCTCCCTGGTTTACATTGTGAGGCCTCTGTAGGTTTGTAATGTAAAGGTCAATAGACTGGACTTCCAGGGCAGTCCTGAAAGGGGTACTGGGTTCTGGGAGCATACTGGTTTGACTGGCAGCAATACCAGTGTGTGTAATGTACGGTCATTATGCCACCATGTGGAGGGGCTCTGGTCCTGACGCTGTGTTTTTATCGCTGTGTCACATGTCTTGGGTTTAGTTAAACTGGAGGAATCTGGGTAATCTGACAGGCCCTGTGCATAGATATACAGTTACTGTGTGACGCACACACACACGCGCACGCACACACACACACACACACACACACACACACACACACACACGCACGCACACACACAGTCACACACACACGCTCACTCACACACACACACAAACACACACACCCACACAGTCGGTCACACACACACACACACACACACACATGCTCACTCACACACACTGTCACACACACACACACACACACACACACACACACGCACACACACACAGCTACACACACACACACACACACACACGCAGTCACACACACACGCGCACACACACACTGCAGTAATTGGGAGCATGTGTTTTTGTCAGGCCGTGATGACGTGGCCTGGCTGGCTTTGGGCTCAGCCCCTCCACTCTCCAACATGATCTTTCCATCCCTCCTGCCAGTTCAGCCTTTTCCTGGCTGCGCTAACACGTGTGTCTGTGTCTGTGTCTGTGTGTGTGTGTGTGTGTGTGTGTGTGTCTGTGTGTCTGTCTGTGTGTGTGTGTGTGTGTGTGTGTGTGTGTGTGTATGACTGGCTGTGTGTGTGTGTGTGTGTGTGTGTGTGTGTGTGTGTGTATGACTGGCTGTGTGTGTGTGTGTGTGTGTGTGTGTGTGTGGCCAAAAGCCCCATTGGCACCATGTAGCCAATAGCCCCAGCACTGAGGTCACACAGCAACAGAAGCGTACTGAGATGTGTTGTGTATAATTTCTGTGATTGATAGGATTATTCTGCGGTGCGTAAATTGCATTTTGGACCGACGTTATTTCGAGGAAAGGCAGAGTGAAAGAGGACCCGTCTCCTCATTGGGTACCGCAGCTCCCCCCCCCCCCCCCCCCCCCCGGGCCCCCCTGCGCGTCGTAAATAAAGAGCCCCCGGAGTCTCCGTTCGGCGGGAACCAAATTTACTCTCTGGTGACACCGCTGCGATCTCCCATAATGCAATTTCATCACTCAGCCGCCGCGCTCCTGCGCATGGCCCGCTGTTAGAGTGGTGTCGGGTTGCGGCGAAAACAACAATTCATTTCCCCCCCGTCTTTAAATACACTGAGGTGAAGGCAGCCCATCATTTAACCAGGGCTGTGTGAGTGCAATCCCTCAGTCTGCAGCGGTTTGTGATCTTAAAGACGGTCTCAGCTCCCCCGGGGTAATGACACCCTGAGAGCTTAAAGGGAATGGGGGGGGGGTCTGGCTGAGGAGAACCCCGCCCTGTTGAGGCTGGACCCCCCTGAGGTTTCTGGAGGATCCAGGGAATCACACCGTTGCCCTCTGCTTGGGGTTTCAGCCAGCATTCGCTGTAAAGCGTATTGTGACCAGTGTTCGTAAAATGCACTATGCAGATGAATTTGATTTGATCTCTCCTACCACAGATGGTGTGGGCCTCCCTGGTGGTCAGTTATATATTGAGAGTTTTATTATTTGATATTCCTCCCTTCACGCCTGCTCACATCAATGCACTCTTGGTAATGACCCTTAATCTCTGACACAAACGCACAGATGGCTCGGATGCGCAGTTTCTCCCTGTGTGTGGGCTGTGGGGGAAGTGTTTGGTGACCTCCACAGCCACGTTGCCGGGCTGACGGTGTGATGGGAACGTTGGAAAGATGTATGCCGCAGTTACAGCTGCACGAGCAGTGTGTTCCCCGCATGAGAAAACGTTTTTCCGTCATGACGGAAATGGAAGGAATGGTTTACTTCCTGAAACAGGTGTGGCATTCCACACCCACGTTTAGGAGTAGCTGTGTTGAGCGTGGACTCATGGTGCCGGGCGGTGGTGAGGTCATTTTCCATTTCCTGGTAACAGTGCAGGCTCTTGCGTTAGACCGAGTGCAGTTTCTCCAGAGGTAAGAGTCCAGCTGCCCTTACAAGCGCTCTGTGGACCGTCTCTGTGTCGATCGTGCGAGTCCTCATATCAGAACCCGGCTACACTGGGCCCTCGTTGATCAACACTAGGGCATTTGTCAACGCCTCAGGGTATTTCACACCAAAAGGTTATTGAAACGGAGACTGGCCGCTCTGTTTCAGAAATATTTTAGGAGTGTGAACATCTGCTGTCAACCACAGGCATCTGCAAGATTGTGTCAGGTCTCAAGATCTCAAGAGTTGATGAAAAGCTTTTGCCGCAGTTTTAGCGAGCAATTGGTATGTACCCAGACGGTATGCTATGGTAACAGTCATTGAATTGTTTCAGCATTCTTCTGATTTGGACTGCATGGTCTTTGCCTCAAGATCTTTTCAGAAAACTGGCTAGTGTCGTCTCAGCTGTCCTGTTGTGTTTATGCGTATAAAGTTCTGCTTGTTCTGCTCGCGGAGGCCATTAGATTAATATCAGGCCAAATCTGGGCCTTGCTAATGCCACTGAGGTAGGAAGGGACTGCTGATGGTGGTCTCTTAATGAGGGTGTCTGCTATCGTCCTGTTGCACAGAGACTGCGTATCTCAGCTCATGGAATACATACTGAAAAGCTTGTTGCATGCTAGCACAGTATGGTGGTGTAGCAGTTAGCACTGCTAGCACACAGTATGATGGTGCAGCGGTTAGCACTGCTAGCACACAGTATGATGGTGTAGCGGTTAGCACTGCTAGCACACAGTATGTTGGTGTAGCGGTTAGCACTGCTAGCACACAGTATGATGGTGTAGCGGTTAGCACTGCTAGCGCACAGTATGGTGATGTAGCGGTTAGCACTGCTAGCGCACAGTATGGTGATGTAGCGGTTAGCACTGCTAGTGCACAGTATGGTGGTGTAGCGGTTAGCACTGCTAGCACACAGTATGGTGGTGTAGCGGTTAGCAGTGCTAGCACACACAGTATGGTGGTGTAGCAGTTAGCACTGCTGCCTCACAAGAACTCCTCATGAGTTTGCATGTTGCCCTGGGTTGACTCCGGGTACTCCGGTGTCCTCCCACATTCAGACACATGCGTGTCAGGTTAGTTGTGCTGTTGCCCTGGACCAGGGCACAGGCCTCAGAACTGGAGTTGGTCCCCGGGCACTGCACTGTGGCTGCCCACTGCTGGAATGGGTCAAATGCAGAGAATAATTACAGAAGTATGTCTGAACCATGCTCCTGAGTCTAAGGCAGAGGGCGCAGTGATAGCGCTTGTGTGGAGGTGTGTTTATGGAGCTCTCTGTCCCTCGCAGGGCTTCGACCCGCTGTCTAAATGTATGTCTAAACCATGCTCCTGAGGGCGCAGTGATGGCGCTTGTGTGGAGGTGTGTTTATGGAGCTCTCTGTCCCTCGCAGGGCTTCGACCCGCCGCACCAGAGTGACACCCGGACGGTGTACATCGCCAACCGCTTCCCCGAGCACGGCCACTACGTCCCGCAGAAGTTCGCTGACAACCGCATCATTTCCTCCAAGGTAGGGTTTACAGCGCCGTTCACCTGCAGGCCTGAAACGCGCAGGTGTGTTTTTACTGCCTGACAGACCCGGGACTGTCCAACGGCAGGCCTTAAACCAAACAAACTGTGACGCGGGTCATCTGCTGTTTGCTCTCCGGGCGGCTCGAGGTGCTGTGTCACAGAGCAGCGTGACTGAGTTAGCTGGAGGAGTTCAGAGTGAAACCCTGACCAGCTGTTTCAACTTCACTCCATGTGTTATTTATTTGTTTATTTGTCAGAGAACGGTGTTGTGTTTTGGAAGGGTTCCAGGTTTAGCTCTGTGTACTTATCCAGCTAGCTGAGTAATACCCCCCCCCCCCCGGTCCGACTCTGAAACCCTCCGCTCACCCACTCTGTTTCCCTCTTTCCCCCTCTGCAGTACACCATCTGGAATTTTGTGCCCAAGAATTTATTTGAGCAGTTCCGAAGGATCGCCAATTTCTACTTCCTCATCATATTCCTGGTGCAGGTGGGTGCAGTCTCTACTGACAGGAACTCAGTGAGTGAGTGGTGCATTGTGGGTAATGGTGTGGATCTCTGGTTTCCATATGGCTGTGGTGCATTGTGGGTAATGACGTGTATCTCTGGGTGTGTTGTGGCTGTGGTGCATTGTGGGTAATGATGTGTATCTCTGGGTGTGTTGTGGCTGTGATGCATTGTGGGTAATGATGTGGCTCTCTGTATGTGTTACGGCAGTGATGCATTGTGGGTAATGGTGTGGATCTCTGGTTGTGTTACGGCAGTGATGCATTGTGGGTAATGGTGTGGATCTCTGGTTGTGTTATGGCTGTAATGCATTGGGGGTAATGTAGATCTCTGGATGTGTTATGGCAGTGATGCATTGTGGGTAATGACGTGGATCTCTGGGTGTGGTATGGCTGTGATGCATTGTGGGTAATGTAAATTCCGGGGTGTGTTATGGATGTGGTGCATTGTGGGTATGGTAGTTCTCTGGGTAGAGTAATCTGCAGTTGCAGTAGAACAGGCCCAATTGTCCGCACTGCAGGAATGCAGGAACACTGATTTCCCCTGTGTGCCTAATGTTGGGAATGTATTGAATGTGGTTACAGAAACGATCTGTGTTCATCTGTGGCCTGTTGTCTTTGCCTCAGGCAGTAGGCCAGGGGGGCAGTACTCCGGGCCTCCAGGGCCGGTCTGCGCACTGGTTCTTTTCCAACCGATTGCCTTGTTTTGAATTTGCTGACAGCTCTATAAATTTCCCCGGTTCAAGCCTGTACTTGGAACTCAGTAAAATCATCCGGATACACTTGCAGTCTGCAGCTGTGGCCGGAACTCATACACATGTCAGATAAGACAAGATTGAGTCAATTAAATAATTAAGAGCAGAAGTGAAACGGGTCGGCCCCTGCAGTACACACAGTTGTATCTGTGTGTTTATGGAGTTCATCTGACAGCCTGGTTCCCCTGGCGACTGAAGCTCATTTCCTGTTCCAGCTCATGATCGACACGCCCACCTCCCCCATCACCAGCGGACTTCCTTTGTTCTTTGTCATCACGGTAACAGCCATAAAGCAGGTGAGTGTGTGTGAGTGTGTGTGAGTGTGTGTGAGTGTGTGTGAGTGTGTGTGAGTGTGTGTGAGTGTGTGAGTGTGTGAGTGTGTGAGAGTGTGAGAGTGTGAGAGTGTGAGAGTGTGAGAGTGTGAGAGTGTGAGAGTGTGTGAGAGTGTGTGAGAGTGTGTGAGAGAGTGTGAGAGAGTGTGAGAGAGTGTGAGAGAGTGTGAGAGAGTGTGTGAGAGTGTGTGAGAGTGTGAGAGTGTGTGAGAGTGTGTGAGAGTGTGAGAGTGTGAGAGTGTGAGAGTGTGTGAGTGTGTGAGAGTGTGAGAGTGTGAGAGTGTGAGAGTGTGAGAGTGTGAGAGTGTGAGAGTGTGAGAGTGTGAGTGTGTGAGTGTGTGAGTGTGTGAGTGTGTGAGAGTGTGAGAGTGTGAGAGTGTGTGAGTGTGTGAGTGTGTGAGAGTGTGAGAGTGTGAGTGTGTGAGTGTGTGAGTGTGTGAGAGTGTGAGAGTGTGAGAGTGTGAGAGTGTGAGAGTGTGCGCTCATGCCGCTAATGTGCGGTTTTATATACCTACTTGCTTCCTCTCTCACAGGGGGAACTGAGAGAGAACAGGACCAGCTGATGATTTCTGTTTTATTGGCCGATTATACTATATGAGCAGAACAGAGTGGATACATTCTCTACATCAGCTGTAACATTATTATTATTAATAATAATAAATATTAATTATTATTATTATTATACTAACACACACACTCTGTGCTGCAGCACACACACACACACACACACACACACACACACACACACACACACAGTGGGTAAGCTCTCTCTCTCTCTCTCTCTCTCTCTCTCTCTCTCTCTCTCTCTCTCTCTCTCTCTCTCTCTCTCTCTCTCTCTCTCTCTCTCTCTCTCTCTCTCTCTCTCTCTCTCTCTCTCTCTCTCTCTCTCTCTCTCTCTCTCTCTCCTCTCTCTCTCTCTCCCTCCCTCCCTCTCTCAGGGCTATGAGGACTGGCTCCGGCACAAGGCTGATAACGAGGTGAACGGGGCTCCCGTGTTTGTGGTACGGAGCGGGGGTCTGGTACAGACCCGGTCCAAGAACATCAGGGTGAGTCTGACCACAACCACAACCACAACCCAAACCCGTGTCTGCTTTCACCTGTCTGTCTGCCTCTGTCTGCCTCTGTCTGCCTCTGTCTGCCTCTGTCTGCCTCTGTCTGCCTCTGTCTGCGTGTGTATGTGTGTGTGTATGTGTGTGTGTGTAGTCCCTGTGGCAGAGGAATGTGTGAGCTGTGTGTCAGTCAGAAGCAAACAGCAGGCGCTGCATTCTCAGGCCCTCCGTGTTTGCTCTGCCGGGCCTGTGAATGTTAAAGCGATATTCCTCCTGAACCCTGGCGCACTGTGGGAGGGAGGGGGGGGTGTCTGAGGGGGGGGGGGGTCCTGATGAATTATAAGGGACACTACTGAACCCTCTCAGTATGTTGTTTGGAATGTTTTCTCAAAGTTCCATGCCTGTGTTCTAGAATTGTTACTTCAGCATTTGAATGTTCCGTTTAGAAGATTCTAATCACGTTTGTACTCTTGAGCCTTCAACGGTTCAATTGTCTAATGGTAATAAATAAGATAGGAAACATATTTAAAGTTTTGATGATGAATTGTGTTGGCCTGAAGAGTTAACCGGTACAGCTGTTGGCCTGAGCAAACGTCCACTCAGAGATACCGTCTCCATGGGGAATATCTTTTGTTTACTTCTCCAGTGCCATGTCACATTTTGAGTACAGATCACAGCCACGTATGCATTTACCCTTTAAGGTATGATGTCACAAACATGTGGTGTTTTTAACTGAACATCCTAATGCTGACGTAACTGGTGGCTCACAGCGGTGGGGTTCTAGAACATGAACACGAAAAATAAAAGCATTCCAGCTACTCTTTAAAGGGTTAATACCCTCCTGATTCTCGTACAAGTGTACATTTTCCTGTGAACTAAATATCCATGAACGCATTTTACACAGAGAACTGCAGGTATTGTGAGACAGAGATGCGCTCTGCTGTTCTCGGTGTTGATGAAGAGGGGGAGTAGAGACAGCGGTTTTGTAGTCTGACTGAAGGAGGCGTGTGGAGGAGGCGCGTGGGTCTGACTGAAGGAGGCGTGTGGAGGAGGCATGTGGGTCTGACTGAAGGAGGCGCGTGGGTCTGACTGAAGGAGGCGCGTGGGTCTGACTGAAGGAGGCGCGTGGAGGAGGTGTGTGGGTCTGACTGAAGGAGGCGTGTGAAGGAGGCGTGTGGGTCTGACTGAAGGAGGCGTGTGGAGGAGGCGCGTGGGTCTGACTGAAGGAGGCGCGTGGGTCTGACTGAAGGAGGCGTGTGGAGGAGGCGTGTGGGTCTGACTGAAGGAGGCGTGTGAAGGAGGCGCGTGGGTCTGACTGAAGGAGGCGTTTCTCTCCCTGCAGGTCGGGGACATCGTCAGAGTGGCGAAGGACGAGACGTTCCCGGCGGACCTGGTGCTCCTGTCCTCCGACCGGGCCGAGGGGAGCTGCCACATCACCACGGCCAGCCTGGACGGGGAGACCAACCTGAAGGTCCGAGAGCCGCAGAGCCCTTACAGCACAACTTCATCTTCCCGTTCTCCAGGAGTGTTTGTTCATTTTACAGTCTCAGGGTCTGTGGTTTTGGCTGGAGGTTAATGAGGCTAATTATCTGCGCCTCATGGGCTTTGCTTTTTCTCTCCGTGAACTCTTCTG
>NC_083763.1:2097322-2111239 GCF_963514075.1 Conger conger | reverse complement strand
TTGAGCTGAGCACTGACCGAAGCGGATTGGTTGGTTTCAGGAGTCGAAGAAGCGCTTTGACGAGGAGGAGGAGTTTAAGAAGAGGGCGTACCAGTGTGTGGTGCGTCTGCAGAGCAAAGAGCCCGAATTCATCAAAGCCTGGAGCCTGATCTGTGATGTGTCCCGCAAGGGTGAGGGAGAGAGGTCTTCACGCCTCGTGCTACCACACGCACACGCACACGCTGAGCACATACAGTGATCTGAAAACATTTGGGCTCCCTTGGTTTAAATGTCTGTTACAAGGAATCTGTATGTGATCGAAAGCAAACCTGAACTCTAAATGGTAGAAAGTTAAACATGAGTCAGGTGACCCAGGTTATTTGTTCGTTGGGGCATAGTATAATTATACTATAATTTCTGGGCTGAACTTTTTATTCTGAAGTAACTCCATGCCTTCTAAAGTATCCAACTGCAGTGGCTGTTCTGTCTGGTGTTAACAACCATGGGCTACTCTAAACAGTTCAGAGTGAAGACGGTTCATTTCCACCAAGGAAAAGGCTACAAAAATTCTCAATGTTTCAAACAACTTATTTCCACTGTCAGAAACATCATTAGAAAATGGAAGATAAATGGAACAGTTGAAGTCGAGGCAAGGTCTGGAAGACCAAGAAAGATTTCAGAGAGAATGACCCGAGACCTGGTGAGAATAGCTCAGAAGAACCCACACATCACTGGACATCACAGGACTACAGCACTAGTGTAAATTCCCTGTTCTAATGGAGAACCCCTGTGGGGTTATTAATGAGTTGTGCAATGGTTGTAGAAACATTGTTAATACTTCATCCTTTCCTCTCTCAGAGTTCCAGAGAGTGTACGAGTGTTTGGACATCCGGATTATCGAGCGAGGGGAGTCGTATTACCAGGACATGATGACTGCTGTGGTGAAAGAGTTTGAAGACCGAGGTAAACGACATTGTGTTTAGGGGAAGCAGGGTAAATGAGTGTGCTTAGGGGAAGCAGGGTAAATGAGTGTGTTTAGGGGAAGCAGGGTAAATGAGTGTGTTTAGGGGAAGCAGGGTAAATGAGTGTGTTTAGGGGAAGCAGGGTAAATGAGTGTGCTTAGGGAAGCAGGGTAAATGAGTGTGTTTAGGGGAAGCAGGGTAAATGAGTGTGTTTAGGGGAAGCAGGGTAAATGAGTGTGTTTGGGGGAAGCAGGGTAAATGAGTGTGCTTAGGGGAAGCAGGGTAAATGAGTGTGTTTAGGGGAAGCAGGGTAAATGAGTGTGTTTAGGGGAAGCAGGGTAAATGAGTGTGTTTAGGGGAAGCAGGGTAAATGAGTGTGTTTAGGGAAGCAGGGTAAATGAGTGTGTTTAGGGAAGCAGGGTAAATGAGTGTGTTTAGGGGAAGCAGGGTAAATGAGTGTGTTTAGGGGAAGCAGGGTAAATGAGTGTGTTTAGGGGAAGCAGGGTAAATGAGTGTGTTTGGGGAAGCAGGGTAAATGAGTGTGTTTAGGGGAAGCAGGGTAAATGAGTGTGTTTAGGGGAAGCAGGGTAAATGAGTGTGTTTAGGGGAAGCAGGGTAAATGAGTGTGTTTAGGGGAAGCAGGGTAAATTAGTGTGTTTAGGGGAAGTGCTGTGTTTGCGGGGCGACATTGGCTCAGGCGGTAAGAGCAGTCGTCTCATTGGCTCAGGCGGTAAGAGCAGTCGTCTCATTGGCTCAGGCGGTAAGAGCAGTCGTCTCATTGGCTCAGGCGGTAAGAGCAGTCGTCTCATTGGCTCAGGCAGTAAGAGCAGTTGTCCGGCAGTCACACACACACACACACACACACACACACACGCACGCACACACACAGTCACACACACACGCTCACTCACACACACACACAAACACACACACCCACACAGTCGGTCACACACACACACACACACACACACATGCTCACTCACACACACTGTCACACACACACACACACACACACACACACACACACGCACACACACACAGCTACACACACACACACACACACACACGCAGTCACACACACACGCGCACACACACACTGCAGTAATTGGGAGCATGTGTTTTTGTCAGGCCGTGATGACGTGGCCTGGCTGGCTTTGGCTCAGCCCCTCCACTCTCCAACATGATCTTTCCATCCCTCCTGCCAGTTCAGCCTTTTCCTGGCTGCGCTAACACGTGTGTCTGTGTCTGTGTCTGTGTGTGTGTGTGTGTGTGTGTGTGTCTGTGTGTCTGTCTGTGTGTGTGTGTGTGTGTGTGTGTGTGTGTGTGTATGACTGGCTGTGTGTGTGTGTGTGTGTGTGTGTGTGTGTGTGTGTGTATGACTGGCTGTGTGTGTGTGTGTGTGTGTGTGTGTGTGTGGCCAAAAGCCCCATTGGCACCATGTAGCCAATAGCCCCAGCACTGAGGTCACACAGCAACAGAAGCGTACTGAGATGTGTTGTGTATAATTTCTGTGATTGATAGGATTATTCTGCGGTGCGTAAATTGCATTTTGGACCGACGTTATTTCGAGGAAAGGCAGAGTGAAAGAGGACCCGTCTCCTCATTGGGTACCGCAGCTCCCCCCCCCCCCCCCCCCCCGGGCCCCCCTGCGCGTCGTAAATAAAGAGCCCCCGGAGTCTCCGTTCGGCGGGAACCAAATTTACTCTCTGGTGACACCGCTGCGATCTCCCATAATGCAATTTCATCACTCAGCCGCCGCGCTCCTGCGCATGGCCCGCTGTTAGAGTGGTGTCGGGTTGCGGCGAAAACAACAATTCATTTCCCCCCCGTCTTTAAATACACTGAGGTGAAGGCAGCCCATCATTTAACCAGGGCTGTGTGAGTGCAATCCCTCAGTCTGCAGCGGTTTGTGATCTTAAAGACGGTCTCAGCTCCCCCGGGGTAATGACACCCTGAGAGCTTAAAGGGAATGGGGGGGGGGTCTGGCTGAGGAGAACCCCGCCCTGTTGAGGCTGGACCCCCCTGAGGTTTCTGGAGGATCCAGGGAATCACACCGTTGCCCTCTGCTTGGGGTTTCAGCCAGCATTCGCTGTAAAGCGTATTGTGACCAGTGTTCGTAAAATGCACTATGCAGATGAATTTGATTTGATCTCTCCTACCACAGATGGTGTGGGCCTCCCTGGTGGTCAGTTATATATTGAGAGTTTTATTATTTGATATTCCTCCCTTCACGCCTGCTCACATCAATGCACTCTTGGTAATGACCCTTAATCTCTGACACAAACGCACAGATGGCTCGGATGCGCAGTTTCTCCCTGTGTGTGGGCTGTGGGGAAGTGTTTGGTGACCTCCACAGCCACGTTGCCGGGCTGACGGTGTGATGGGAACGTTGGAAAGATGTATGCCGCAGTTACAGCTGCACGAGCAGTGTGTTCCCCGCATGAGAAAACGTTTTTCCGTCATGACGGAAATGGAAGGAATGGTTTACTTCCTGAAACAGGTGTGGCATTCCACACCCACGTTTAGGAGTAGCTGTGTTGAGCGTGGACTCATGGTGCCGGGCGGTGGTGAGGTCATTTTCCATTTCCTGGTAACAGTGCAGGCTCTTGCGTTAGACCGAGTGCAGTTTCTCCAGAGGTAAGAGTCCAGCTGCCCTTACAAGCGCTCTGTGGACCGTCTCTGTGTCGATCGTGCGAGTCCTCATATCAGAACCCGGCTACACTGGCCCTCGTTGATCAACACTAGGGCATTGTCAACGCCTCAGGGTATTTCACACCAAAAGGTTATTGAAACGGAGACTGGCCGCTCTGTTTCAGAAATATTTTAGGAGTGTGAACATCTGCTGTCAACCACAGGCATCTGCAAGATTGTGTCAGGTCTCAAGATCTCAAGAGTTGATGAAAAGCTTTTGCCGCAGTTTAGCGAGCAATTGGTATGTACCCAGACGGTATGCTATGGTAACAGTCATTGAATTGTTTCAGCATTCTTCTGATTTGGACTGCATGGTCTTTGCCTCAAGATCTTTTCAGAAAACTGGCTAGTGTCGTCTCAGCTGTCCTGTTGTGTTTATGCGTATAAAGTTCTGCTTGTTCTGCTCGCGGAGGCCATTAGATTAATATCAGGCCAAATCTGGGCCTTGCTAATGCCACTGAGGTAGGAAGGGACTGCTGATGGTGGTCTCTTAATGAGGGTGTCTGCTATCGTCCTGTTGCACAGAGACTGCGTATCTCAGCTCATGGAATACATACTGAAAAGCTTGTTGCATGCTAGCACAGTATGGTGGTGTAGCAGTTAGCACTGCTAGCACACAGTATGATGGTGCAGCGGTTAGCACTGCTAGCACACAGTATGATGGTGTAGCGGTTAGCACTGCTAGCACACAGTATGTTGGTGTAGCGGTTAGCACTGCTAGCACACAGTATGATGGTGTAGCGGTTAGCACTGCTAGCGCACAGTATGGTGATGTAGCGGTTAGCACTGCTAGCGCACAGTATGGTGATGTAGCGGTTAGCACTGCTAGTGCACAGTATGGTGGTGTAGCGGTTAGCACTGCTAGCACACAGTATGGTGGTGTAGCGGTTAGCAGTGCTAGCACACACAGTATGGTGGTGTAGCAGTTAGCACTGCTGCCTCACAAGAACTCCTCATGAGTTTGCATGTTGCCCTGGGTTGACTCCGGGTACTCCGGTGTCCTCCCACATTCAGACACATGCGTGTCAGGTTAGTTGTGCTGTTGCCCTGGACCAGGGCACAGGCCTCAGAACTGGAGTTGGTCCCCGGGCACTGCACTGTGGCTGCCCACTGCTGGAATGGGTCAAATGCAGAGAATAATTACAGAAGTATGTCTGAACCATGCTCCTGAGTCTAAGGCAGAGGGCGCAGTGATAGCGCTTGTGTGGAGGTGTGTTTATGGAGCTCTCTGTCCCTCGCAGGGCTTCGACCCGCTGTCTAAATGTATGTCTAAACCATGCTCCTGAGGGCGCAGTGATGGCGCTTGTGTGGAGGTGTGTTTATGGAGCTCTCTGTCCCTCGCAGGGCTTCGACCCGCCGCACCAGAGTGACACCCGGACGGTGTACATCGCCAACCGCTTCCCCGAGCACGGCCACTACGTCCCGCAGAAGTTCGCTGACAACCGCATCATTTCCTCCAAGGTAGGGTTTACAGCGCCGTTCACCTGCAGGCCTGAAACGCGCAGGTGTGTTTTTACTGCCTGACAGACCCGGGACTGTCCAACGGCAGGCCTTAAACCAAACAAACTGTGACGCGGGTCATCTGCTGTTTGCTCTCCGGGCGGCTCGAGGTGCTGTGTCACAGAGCAGCGTGACTGAGTTAGCTGGAGGAGTTCAGAGTGAAACCCTGACCAGCTGTTTCAACTTCACTCCATGTGTTATTTATTTGTTTATTTGTCAGAGAACGGTGTTGTGTTTTGGAAGGGTTCCAGGTTTAGCTCTGTGTACTTATCCAGCTAGCTGAGTAATACCCCCCCCCCCCCGGTCCGACTCTGAAACCCTCCGCTCACCCACTCTGTTTCCCTCTTTCCCCCTCTGCAGTACACCATCTGGAATTTTGTGCCCAAGAATTTATTTGAGCAGTTCCGAAGGATCGCCAATTTCTACTTCCTCATCATATTCCTGGTGCAGGTGGGTGCAGTCTCTACTGACAGGAACTCAGTGAGTGAGTGGTGCATTGTGGGTAATGGTGTGGATCTCTGGTTTCCATATGGCTGTGGTGCATTGTGGGTAATGACGTGTATCTCTGGGTGTGTTGTGGCTGTGGTGCATTGTGGGTAATGATGTGTATCTCTGGGTGTGTTGTGGCTGTGATGCATTGTGGGTAATGATGTGGCTCTCTGTATGTGTTACGGCAGTGATGCATTGTGGGTAATGGTGTGGATCTCTGGTTGTGTTACGGCAGTGATGCATTGTGGGTAATGGTGTGGATCTCTGGTTGTGTTATGGCTGTAATGCATTGGGGTAATGTAGATCTCTGGATGTGTTATGGCAGTGATGCATTGTGGGTAATGACGTGGATCTCTGGTGTGGTATGGCTGTGATGCATTGTGGGTAATGTAAATTCCGGGGTGTGTTATGGATGTGGTGCATTGTGGGTATGGTAGTTCTCTGGGTAGAGTAATCTGCAGTTGCAGTAGAACAGGCCCAATTGTCCGCACTGCAGGAATGCAGGAACACTGATTTCCCCTGTGTGCCTAATGTTGGGAATGTATTGAATGTGGTTACAGAAACGATCTGTGTTCATCTGTGGCCTGTTGTCTTTGCCTCAGGCAGTAGGCCAGGGGGGCAGTACTCCGGGCCTCCAGGGCCGGTCTGCGCACTGGTTCTTTTCCAACCGATTGCCTTGTTTTGAATTTGCTGACAGCTCTATAAATTTCCCCGGTTCAAGCCTGTACTTGGAACTCAGTAAAATCATCCGGATACACTTGCAGTCTGCAGCTGTGGCCGGAACTCATACACATGTCAGATAAGACAAGATTGAGTCAATTAAATAATTAAGAGCAGAAGTGAAACGGGTCGGCCCCTGCAGTACACACAGTTGTATCTGTGTGTTTATGGAGTTCATCTGACAGCCTGGTTCCCCTGGCGACTGAAGCTCATTTCCTGTTCCAGCTCATGATCGACACGCCCACCTCCCCCATCACCAGCGGACTTCCTTTGTTCTTTGTCATCACGGTAACAGCCATAAAGCAGGTGAGTGTGTGTGAGTGTGTGTGAGTGTGTGTGAGTGTGTGTGAGTGTGTGTGAGTGTGTGTGAGTGTGTGAGTGTGTGAGTGTGTGAGAGTGTGAGAGTGTGAGAGTGTGAGAGTGTGAGAGTGTGAGAGTGTGAGAGTGTGTGAGAGTGTGTGAGAGTGTGTGAGAGAGTGTGAGAGAGTGTGAGAGAGTGTGAGAGAGTGTGAGAGAGTGTGTGAGAGTGTGTGAGAGTGTGAGAGTGTGTGAGAGTGTGTGAGAGTGTGAGAGTGTGAGAGTGTGAGAGTGTGTGAGTGTGTGAGAGTGTGAGAGTGTGAGAGTGTGAGAGTGTGAGAGTGTGAGAGTGTGAGAGTGTGAGAGTGTGAGTGTGTGAGTGTGTGAGTGTGTGAGTGTGTGAGAGTGTGAGAGTGTGAGAGTGTGTGAGTGTGTGAGTGTGTGAGAGTGTGAGAGTGTGAGTGTGTGAGTGTGTGAGTGTGTGAGAGTGTGAGAGTGTGAGAGTGTGAGACGTGTGAGAGTGTGCGCTCATGCCGCTAATGTGCGGTTTTATATACCTACTTGCTTCCTCTCTCACAGGGGGAACTGAGAGAGAACAGGACCAGCTGATGATTTCTGTTTTATTGGCCGATTATACTATATGAGCAGAACAGAGTGGATACATTCTCTACATCAGCTGTAACATTATTATTATTAATAATAATAAATATTAATTATTATTATTATTATACTAACACACACACTCTGTGCTGCAGCACACACACACACACACACACACACACACACACACACACACACACAGTGGGTAAGCTCTCTCTCTCTCTCTCTCTCTCTCTCTCTCTCTCTCTCTCTCTCTCTCTCTCTCTCTCTCGCTCTCTCTCTCTCTCTCTCTCTCTCTCTCTCTCTCTCTCTCTCTCTCTCTCTCTCTCTCTCTCTCTCTCTCTCTCTCTCTCTCTCTCTCTCTCTCCCCTCCCTCCCTCTCTCAGGGCTATGAGGACTGGCTCCGGCACAAGGCTGATAACGAGGTGAACGGGGCTCCCGTGTTTGTGGTACGGAGCGGGGGTCTGGTACAGACCCGGTCCAAGAACATCAGGGTGAGTCTGACCACAACCACAACCACAACCCAAACCCGTGTCTGCTTTCACCTGTCTGTCTGCCTCTGTCTGCCTCTGTCTGCCTCTGTCTGCCTCTGTCTGCCTCTGTCTGCCTCTGTCTGCGTGTGTATGTGTGTGTGTATGTGTGTGTGTGTAGTCCCTGTGGCAGAGGAATGTGTGAGCTGTGTGTCAGTCAGAAGCAAACAGCAGGCGCTGCATTCTCAGGCCCTCCGTGTTTGCTCTGCCGGGCCTGTGAATGTTAAAGCGATATTCCTCCTGAACCCTGGCGCACTGTGGGAGGGAGGGGGGGTGTCTGAGGGGGGGGGGGTCCTGATGAATTATAAGGGACACTACTGAACCCTCTCAGTATGTTGTTTGGAATGTTTTCTCAAAGTTCCATGCCTGTGTTCTAGAATTGAATTGTTACTTCAGCATTTGAATGTTCCGTTTAGAAGATTCTAATCACGTTTGTACTCTTGAGCCTTCAACGGTTCAATTGTCTAATGGTAATAAATAAGATAGGAAACATATTTAAAGTTTTGATGATGAATTGTGTTGGCCTGAAGAGTTAACCGGTACAGCTGTTGGCCTGAGCAAACGTCCACTCAGAGATACCGTCTCCATGGGGAATATCTTTTGTTTACTTCTCCAGTGCCATGTCACATTTTGAGTACAGATCACAGCCACGTATGCATTTACCCTTTAAGGTATGATGTCACAACATGTGGTGTTTTTAACTGAACATCCTAATGCTGACGTAACTGGTGGCTCACAGCGGTGGGGTTCTAGAACATGAACACGAAAAATAAAAGCATTCCAGCTACTCTTTAAAGGGTTAATACCCTCCTGATTCTCGTACAAGTGTACATTTTCCTGTGAACTAAATATCCATGAACGCATTTTACACAGAGAACTGCAGGTATTGTGAGACAGAGATGCGCTCTGCTGTTCTCGGTGTTGATGAAGAGGGGGAGTAGAGACAGCGGTTTTGTAGTCTGACTGAAGAGGCGTGTGGAGGAGGCCGGTGGGTCTGACTGAAGGAGCGTGTGGAGAGGCATGTGGGTCTGACTGAAGGAGGCGCGTGGGTCTGACTGAAGGAGGCGCGTGGGTCTGACTGAAGGAGGCGCGTGGAGGAGGTGTGTGGGTCTGACTGAAGGAGGCGTGTGAAGGAGGCGTGTGGGTCTGACTGAAGGAGGCGTGTGGAGGAGGCGCGTGGGTCTGACTGAAGGAGGCGCGTGGGTCTGACTGAAGGAGGCGTGTGGAGGAGGCGTGTGGGTCTGACTGAAGAGGCGTGTGAAGAGGCGCGGTGGGTCTGACTGAAGGAGGCGTTTCTCTCCCTGCAGGTCGGGGACATCGTCAGAGTGGCGAAGGACGAGACGTTCCCGGCGGACCTGGTGCTCCTGTCCTCCGACCGGGGCCGAGGGGAGCTGCCACATCACCACGGCCAGCCTGGACGGGGAGACCAACCTGAAGGTCCGAGAGCCGCAGAGCCCTTACAGCACAACTTCATCTTCCGTTCTCCAGGAGTGTTTGTTCATTTTACAGTCTCAGGGTCTGTGGTTTTGGCTGGAGGTTAATGAGGGCTAATTATCTGCGCCTCATGGGCTTTGCTTTTCTCTCCGTGAACTCTTCTGCAGACGGGGTGCACGTCTGTCTCTTAACTGAACCCCTCTGCTCTCTGAGTGTCTGCTGGGGCTCTTAGATTATAATTCAGTCATTTAGCAGAAGCTTTCAGCCAAAGTGACTTAATAAAGTGCGTTTAGAGGGTGGGCAACACCGGTAGAGAAGGCAGTGCCTGACGGCCTGTGACGTTCCTGCTGTAGTGCCTGGCTGTAGATAAGAGCTGCTGAAGGCCTCACTGTGAAGGAACCCTGTTCAGAGGAGACTGTTCAGGGCTGTAGTGCTTTGGGAGAAGCAGCAGCTATGGGCCCTGAATGTAAACATATCATTACTAATCTAATCTGTGTTTGCTGAAGGCTGCATCGGCAAACTAAGCTGTTGTGCACTTTAGTGGTAGGAAAAGGTGAGCATTGTGTGGTTGAATGGTCTTATCTGAAAGGGTGTAGAGGGTACAGCAGGGCATCAGGGCAGATACAGCAGGGCGTCAGGGCGGGTACAGCAGGCGGGTACAGGGCAGGTACAGCAGGTGGGTACAGCAGGGCGTCAGGGTGGGTACAGCAGGGTGGGTACAGGGCGGTACAGCAGGGTGGGTACAGGGCTGGTACAGGGTGGGTACAACAGGGTATCAGGGCGGGTACAGCAGGGTGGGTACAGCAGGGTGGGTACAGGGCGGGTACAGCAGGGTGGGTACAGGGCAGGTACAGCAGGGTGGGTACAGCAGGGTGGGTACAGGGCAGGTACAGCAGGGTGGGTACAGCAGGGTGGGTACAGGGCGGGTACAGCAGGGTGGGTACAGCAGGGTGGGTACAGGGCAGGTACAGCAGGGCGGGTACAGCAGGGTGGGTACAGGGTGGGTACAGGGTGGGTACAGCAGGGCGGGTACAGCAGGGTGGGTACAGGGTGGGTACAGGGCGGGTACCGAAGGTCAGAGAAATGCTGCAGTGCTTGGCGGCAGCAGTCTGAGAGATGCTCAGTTTGGAGTCGGGTTGCCAGGTTTGATCCGCGAATCCCTGGCGGCGGTGTCCCTGCCAAACCCCCCGCCTCACCCCCCCCCCCCCCCCCCCCCCCTCTCGTTCCGCAGACGCACCTGGCGGTCCAGAGACGGCCGTGTCCCAGTCCGTGTCACAGCTGGAGGCCCTGCTGGGCGTGGTGGAGTGCCAGCAGCCTGAGGCAGACCTGTACAGGTACCCAGCACCCCCACTGATCCCCCACTGATCCCCCCCACGCCCTATCAATCACCCACTGATCCCCCCCACGCCCTATCAATCACCCCACTGATCCCCCCACTGATCCCCCCCACGCCCTATCAATCACCCACTGACCCCCCCCACGCCCTATCAATCACCCCACGACCCACTGACCCCCCCACCCCCTAGCAATCACCCCCACCCCCTATCAATCACCCCACTGACCCCCCACCCCCTATCAATCACCCCCACCCCCTATCAATCACCCACTGATCCCCCACCCCCTATCAATCACCCCCACCCCCTATCAATCACCCCACTGATCCCCCCACGCCCTATTAATCACCCACTGATCCCCCCACCCCCTATCAATCACCCCCACTGATCCCCCACCCCCTATCAATCACCCCATTGACCCCCCACGCCTATCAATCACCCCACTGATCCCCCCCACCCCCTATCAATCACCCCACTGACCCCCCACCCCCTATCAATCACCCCCACCCCCTGTCAATCACCCCACTGATCCCCCCCCACCCCTATCATCACCCCACTGATCCCCCACCCCCTATCAATCACCCCACTGACCCCCCACCCCCTATCAATCACCCTCACGCCCTATCAATCACCCCACTGACCCCCCCCACGCCCTATCAATCACCCCACTGATCCCCCCCACCCCCTATCATCACCCCACTGACCCCACCCCTCAATCACCCCACCCCCTATCAATCACCCCACTGACCCCCCACCCCCTATCAATCACCCCCCACCCCCTATCAATCACCCACTGATCCCCCACCCCCTATCAATCACCCCACCCCCTATCAATCACCCACTGATCCCCCCCACGCCCTATCAATCACCCACTGATCCCCCCACCCCTATCAATCACCCACTGATCCCCACCCCCCTATCAATCACCCCATTGATCCCCCCACCCCTATCAATCACCCCACTGATCCCCCCCACCCCCTATCAATCACCCCACTGACCCCCCACCCCCTATCAATCACCCCCAGCCACCCTGTCAATCACCCCCACTGATCCCCCCCACCCCCCTATCAATCACCCCACTGATCCCCCACCCCCTATCAACACCCCACTGATCCCCCCACCCCCCTATCAATCACCCCCACCCCCTATCAATCACCCACTGATCCCCCACCCCCTATCAATCACCCCACTGATCCCCCACCCCCTATCAATCACCCCACTGATCCCCCCACGCCCTATCAATCACCCCACTGATCCCCAACCCCTAGCAATCACCCCCACTGACCCCCCACCCCCTATCAATCACCCCACTGATCCCCCCACCCCTATCAATCACCCCACTGATCCCCCACCCCCTATCAACACCCCCACTGATCCCCTCACCCCCTATCAATCACCCCCACTGATCCCCCACCCCCTATCAATCACCCCCACTGATCCCCACCCCCTATCAATCACCCCACTGATCCCCCACCCCCTATCAATCACCCCCACTGATCCCCCCACCCCTATCAATCACCCCCACTGATCCCCCACCCCCTATCAATCACCCCCACCCCCTATCAATCACCCCACTGATCCCCCACCCCCCTATCAACACCCCCACTGATCCCCCCACCCCCTATCAATCACCCCCACTGATCCCCCACCCCCTATCAATCACCCCACTGATCCCCCCCACCCCCTATCAATCACCCCACTGATCCCCCCTCCCCCTATCAATCACCCCCACTGATCCCCCACTGATCACCCCCCCTATCAATCACCCCACTGATCCCCCACCCCCTATTAATCACCCCCACTGATCCCCCCCACCCCCTATCAATCACCCCACTGATCCCCCACCCCCTATCAATCACCCCCACCCCCTATCAATCACCCCCACGCCCCTATCAATCACCCCACTGATCCCCCCCACCCCCTATCAATCACCCCCACTGATCCCCCACCCCCTATCAATCACCCCCACTGATCCCCCACCCCCTATCAATCACCCCACTGATCCCCCCACCCCCTATCAATCACCCCACTGATCCCCCACCCCCTATCAATCACCCCCACTGATCCCCCCACCCCCTATAATCACCCCACTGACCCCCACCCCCTATCAATCACCCCCCACTGATCCCCCACCCCCTATCAATCACCCCCCACTGTTCCCCCACCCCCTATCAATCACCCCACTGACCCCCCACGCCCTATCAATCACCCCACTGATCCCCCACCTCCTATTAATCACCCCCACTGATCCCCCACCTCCTATTAATCACCCCCACTAATCACCCCCACGCCCCTATCAATCACCCCCACTGATCCCCACCCCCTATCAATCACCCCCACTGATCCCCCACCCCCTATCAATCACCCCCACTGATCCCCCACCCCCTATCAATCACTCACAGAACCATCAATCCTGCATGCAGGCACGCACACGCACACACACACACACACACACACACACACACACACACACACACACACACACGCACACTCGCACACACACACAGTAACTGTTTCATATTCAGACTCTGCGGCACTTTTCTGCTCCTCTTGTTCAGCAGAAACTTATTCCCCCCCCCTTTCTCTCTCTCTCTCTCTCTCTCTCTCTCTCTCTCTCTCTCTCTCTCTCTCTCTCTCTCCCCCTCTCCCCCTCTCTCCAGGTTTGTTGGTAGAATAACGGTGACACTGCACGGGGAAGAGGTGGTAAGGTGAGATGGATGGGTCCTGGAGGGGGAGGGGGAGGGAGGAGAGGGGGGAGGGAGGGGTGACGTTAGCATTGGCTCTGTCACTAATGCGCCCGGCTCTTATGAACATGATTCTCACCCCCCCTGCCCGTTAGTGCGCCCCCTAGTGGGGGGGTAGGCCACAGGGGGGGGCTGTGTGGAGGGGGGGGGGGCTGTGTGGAGGGGGGGCTGTGTGGAGGAGGGGGGGCTGTGTGGAGGGGGGGCTGGAACGTGCCGCTGACCTCCTACTGTCCCACCAGACCTCTGGGGCCGGAGACCCTCCTGCTCCGGGGAGCCCGGCTGAAAAACACCAAGGAGATCTTCGGTGAGCTCCGTCTCTATTTCCTCTACTTTCCTTCGTTTAAAAGTGCGCGGGGTTCGTCCCGTATGGGGCGTTGATTCGACAGTGCGGGGGCCTGTTTGAGTTTGGATCACACGCCGAAGTTCTGAGGGTGGATGCCTGGCGTGCGGTCGCTGCCGGCGGTACTCCAGAGCAGTAATCTCAGCTGTGCTGAGGAGCAGCTATTCACAGTTTAAAGTGTTCTGTGTTAAACAAACTAAAGCTCTGAGCCGCTCTTTTCTAAATAACTGTAAATGTCTTTGGTTTAGTCTTCATGGTGATGTCTTCACCCCCCCCCCCCCCCCGACCGTCTAGAGA